>NC_089747.1:29300000-29305000 GCF_040412425.1 Macrobrachium rosenbergii
CACCTATTATATTAGACTAGAAGGAAGGCAGGTTTTCAATCCATATATATCATAACCATCCTATACTCCATGTTATAGAAGATTGTTTCTTTCAAGAATCTAGAGTAGATGTAGCATTAGCTTGCTTTACAAGCATAGAGATTTTCTGAATGGATTCCTCTCTGTAGGGCTGCAACTCCATTAGAAATGTCCCCTCATTAAGAGGTCTTGTGTTTAAGCACTACAGGTTTCTGTATAAAATGTGTAATCGTTAGCTTACAATTTGCGTAATGTATAAAGGCTCTGTTGTAGGTGTTAGAAGTTGAAGGAATCATGATTTACAGAGATGAAAAATCTGCCTTTCTTAACCTTCCTCTCTAGATGTGTCATCATTTCGTCTGGGGTTGTTTCTTTATACAGATATTTTCCTATATTTCTATAAATAACAATAAAGTCTTATTCATAAAAATTAGGGTGGAATTTCATTCTCATCGCACGTCCTCTGAAGCACAGCTAGTGCTCCATTCCTCCATTATTCGTAGATAAAGTGAAAGGTTTTAAATAATAATTATATATAAATATATATAAATATATATATATATATATATATATATATATATATATATATATATATATATATATATATTATATATATATATATATATATATATATATATATATATATATATTCATGAAGCTACAAATGTCGCTTAATATTCAATTCATCGCTACTTTTAATATCCCGATGGGAATTACCAGCGAAAGGAATTTTAAAGTGATAAATGGATCGGAACCGCGGGTCTGATCCATTTATCACTAAAAATCCCTTCTGTGATAATTCCCATCGGGATATTCCCGAATAGCGTGAAATGTATATAAATCACGGTGTGATAAACAAATTTCATATATATATATATATATATATATATATATATATATATATATATATATATATATGTGTGTGTGTGTGTGTGTGTGTGTGTGTAGATAGATAGATAGATGAGAAGAAAGTCATTACCATATTTTACCTTTGACCAATAAACCAGAGATGAATCCTGAGCAGAAGACTTCAATATTATCCGCTTCATATATCACCGCCACGGTAGTTGGCAGTTAGTGAAGCCCATCCACCCGGAGTACAGAGAAACCCTGACTTTGGCCTTTTATAACTCTGGAAATATTCAACCAACCGGGATGAAACTCTGGCTTTAGAGGTTTCCCACTAAGGTCTCTAATCGTGGCAAATTTCATCGAAATCTGTTAAACCATTCCAGAGACCCAGGTATCGATTCCTGGCGTTCAGGGGAAGTGGTAGGGGGAGGGTAGGTGGGTGAGGGTCCTAAATGTCTGTGGAGCGATAACGGTAAAAGATACAGCCGTGAAACTTAGTTTTTCTGAAAGCTTGTGTTTAGGAGAGGTGCCTTTCTGGGTTTGTTTTTTTAAAATTATGAAATTTTAAAGTTACAGTGGGCCATTCAAATTAGCCCCCAAAATTCAAATTTCTTAATGCTCAGGTACGGACCACTCACAGCATTGGAAGAGACGCCATTTTCTGAAACTTTGTTTGTTTGTACCCTGAAGCACACGATTAAGTGTTAATTTGGCAGTGTCCTCCCTCCCCTTCCCTCTTCCCTTCCCCCCCCTCTCTTCTCTTCCATCCCTTCACCCTCCCCTCCCATCCCCCCACCTTTTCCCTCCCCTTTCTCCTCCTCTCACCCTCCCTCCGCCTCACCTTTCCCTTCCCCCTTCCTCCTCCCCTCACCTCCCCTCCGCCTCCCCTCTTCCGTTCCTCCCCTTCCCTCCTCCTTCACTCTTTCCCTCCACTCCCTTCCCTCCTCCTCCTCCCATTCCCCCTCCCTTCCCTTGCCCTCCCCTCACCCTCTTCTACTCCCCTTCCCTCTTTCTTCCACCTTCCCCCATCCCCTTCCGTCCCCTTCCCCTGTAAACGGGGCTGATGATGCTCGTAGACTTTTACTGACTTATTAGTAGGGTTAATTTAGCTGTGGGTCTGGGTATGGTACAGATAAGGGTATGGGTATATGTATGATACAGATATGGGTGTGGGAATGGTATGGTATGGGTATGGGATATGAGTATGATATGATATGGGTATGGTATGGATATGGGTATGGATATCAGTTGGTATGGTATGGTATAGATATGGGTATGGAACTGATATGGGTATGGTAATGGGTGGTGGTATGGCATGGGTATGGGAATTGGTAGGGTATGGGTAAGGGTGTAGGTATGGGTATGGAACAGATATGGGTATGGGTATGATACCTATATGGGTATAGGTATGGTATGGGTTTGGGTATGGTCCTTTTGTTAAAAATGCAGTGAATAAAAAAATTGGCCCAACTGGTCATGGGTGGTCTAGTATAATACTAAAATTCTGAAATTGTGTGTATGTTTGTTTGTTAGTTTGTTTGTTTACACGCCAGAAGGTAAACGGGGCTGGTGCTGCCCTTAGACTTTTACCGACTATTATTAGTAGGGTTAATTTAGCTGTGGGTATGGGTATGATAAAATTATGGGTATGGTATGGATATGAGTATGGTATGGGTATGGTACAGATATTGGTATGGGTATGGTTATCATTATGGGTCTAGGTATGGGTATGTTATGTTAGGGGTATGGGTATGGTACAGATATGGGTTGGGTGTGGGATGGTACAGATATGGGTATAGGTATAGGTATGGTACGGATATGGGTATGGGTATGGGCCTTTTGTTAAAAAGGCAGTAAATAAAAAAAGTAACCCAACAGGTCATGGATGGTCTAGTCTTAATTAAAGATTACCACGCACTTTGAATTTACCTACAAGATTTTGGTTTTCGCAGTTGTTGACCTACTCTAAATAATAAGTCTCAACAGTTAGAATGTTTTCACATGCACACATATAAATTATATATATAATTATAATCATATATGTATAGTTATATATATATATATATATATATATATATATATATATATATATATAATTATATATATATACATATGTGTGTAATTATGTAGCAAACGAGCTAAGATATATACGGTTTGAATTTTACAAGATTCGGAATGATATCATTAAGGCGGTAGTACTGTAGGAATTCAAGGTCAAGTTCGGCCTTCCGCAATCGTCTCGTACTTTTTTCTGAAGTGTTGGAGGTGGTTAGGAGCTCGTTACTGTACCGGCCTCGGATCAGTGCTTGGAATCCATCGTAACCCTGCAGTCTCAGTCCGCTGGAAGCAAGACGGACCCTGACTGTCACTCAAGTTTAACCAGACCACTGAGCTGATTAACAACTCTCCAATGGCTGGCCCGAAGGATTAGATTTATTTTA
Source organism: Macrobrachium rosenbergii (assembly GCF_040412425.1). Classification (NCBI taxonomy): domain Eukaryota; kingdom Metazoa; phylum Arthropoda; class Malacostraca; order Decapoda; family Palaemonidae; genus Macrobrachium; species Macrobrachium rosenbergii. Next base: position 29,303,312 of record NC_089747.1, read on the forward strand.
CGTGGCTAAGAACCAATTGGTTACCTAGCAACGGGACCTACAGCTTATTGTGGAATCCGAACCACATTATAGCGAGAAATGAATTTCTGTCACCAGAAATAAATTCCTCTTATTCTTCACTGGCCGGTCGGAAATTCGAACTCGCGGCCAGCAGAGTGCTAGCTGAGAACGGGACTGTCACTCAGTTCGTGCCTTCAGCACTGCCCGGTAATCACTGTTCCCTTCTGTTGCACCTCCCTTTACATTCCTTCATGTTGAAATAACTTTTTATCATGTTTTAATCTGAGTCTATTTTTAACTCTGTTGTTCCTTTTAATTTGTACCTTTGAAAATGGGACCCATGGTCCTGAAACGTCAGCACAATAAATCACATTGAAAGGATTTTGGGATCTCTCTTTCCTCCAATGTCCGGTGCTGTTTACCAGGTTTTAAGCAACCACCTTCAACTTAACTTTAGTATCTTGATATGGTGAAGACTGACGACTCTCCGTTGGACTATTCATTATGGCTGTCCGTCGTTTCGTCTTCGCTCTCCTTTTTCTCTTCCGGGTGAGACTGCAGTGTTACGATGGATTCCACGCACTGATCCGAGGCCGATACGTTAGCGAGCTCCTAACCACCTCCAGGACTTTAGACAAAGCTATGAGATGATTGGTGGAGGGCCGAACTTGACCTTGAATTCCTATAATACTACCACCTAATTTTGTGTGTATACATTTTGTATATATATATATATATATATATATATATATATATATATATATATATATATCTCAGTCAATCATTTCCTGTGGCACCCACGGGGATGCATAGGGGTCGATGAACTCATGCCACCACATTCTGTCCTGGGCTAACTCCTCAAGATCTCCCCAAAACTCGTCTCCTGCTTACCACCTCCTTGCCCTCAACCACGCCTCCTTCGGCCTACCTCTACCTCTTCTACCAAGGGCAAGCCACCCCGGTATATCTCGTACTATCTCCTGTCTTCTATAAACATGGCCTAGCCACTTCTAGCGTGAGAACCTAACATACTCATTGATCGGCTGCAACCCCGTCTCTTCTCTGATTCTGTTATTTGATATCGCATCCCTCCAATTAATTCCTAATATTCTTCTGAGCACCTTATTTTCAAATGCTAAGAATTTATTATCCGAAGTCACTATGCTGTACCATGTCTCATGCCCATAAACTAAAATACTCATAACCATTGCCTTATAAATTTTGCTTTTTGTATGCACAGAAAAACTGCTATCCTTCCAAATATTTGTAAGCATTCCCATTGCCTGATGAGCCTTTTTTAATCTTTCCATAAATTCTATGCTCAGACAACCATCCTTTTATAAATAATTACCTAAGTATTTAAACTTATCCACTTAAGCCACATGTCTAGAAGCGCTTCAATTAGACAATCCTGTGCATTTTCAATATTCGTAGTCATGATTTCAGTTTACCCACTATCAATAACCAAACCAACCTTTCGACCTTCACTTACTAGACAATCCAACACTTCATCTTTTCTGGTCCCTCGCAGATCAAATCCATATCATAATCCAAGTCAAGAAGTTTCCCATTTTCTCCCCAGAGTATACCTGCATCCGTTTCTCTTTTAACCCTTCTCATAACGTATCTACGACCAATACAAACAACAGAGGAGACAGAATGCCACTCTGAATCACACCAGACTTAACT
>NC_089747.1:29310000-29365000 GCF_040412425.1 Macrobrachium rosenbergii
ACGCATATAACATATATGCACTAGGTTTGTATGTGTATAATACAATATATATGTATATATATATATATATATATATATATATATATATATATATATATATATATATATATATATATATATATATATATATATATATATACATATATGGAAGTTCCTCAAGTTGGGCGAGCAGGTTCTGTTCTCAGCTACCACTCTGTTGGCCGAGTTCCAATCTTCGACCGGCCAGTGAAGAATAAGAGGGAATTTATTTCTATGATGAAATTCATTTCTCTGTAATACTATAATATGGCTCGATTCCACAGTAAGCTGTAGGTCCTGTTTTAAACCAGCTTGGTTCTTAGCTGGTAAAGTAAATCTAATCCTTCAAAAACCCTAGGAGAGCTGTTAATCAGCTCAGTGGTCTGGTTAAACTAAGATATATTTAACTTTATATACATATATGGAAAGAGAGAGAGGAATTGTATATATATTTATATGTATAATATCAGACCAGCAGGTGTCTCCTCCGCCTAATCAGACTCTTATCGATAAAGTGGGATTAATAACAGATAGTTTTCCATTGGTTCAACTCTCATCAGTCATACAGCCGTTTGATGAGTCTTGCAGTGGGTCTCTCATCCTTCAGTTCGGACAGCACCTTTTACCCAACTACCCCAATTTTTTTATATGCATGTTATTTTCTTCAGCAAAAATATAAAAATAAAATAAATAAATAATAATAATAATAAATAGTAATTGAGGACGCCAAATGACACCCTTTCTTGAGGACGCCAAATGTTCAGGACACCAGACGCCAATGGCACCTTTACCTATTACTACATAATTTTTTTATATGTGCATGTTATTTTCTTCAAAAAATATATAAATAAAATAAACAAATAATAATAATAATAATTGAGGATGCCAAATGACAACCTTCTTGAGGACGCGAGTTGGACACCAGGACGCCAAATGGCACTTTTTATTCTACTACTACAGTATAATTTATTTTTTTTATATATGCATGTTATTTTCTTTGCAAAATATAATAATCAAATATTTAATAATAATAATAATGATAATAATAATAAATTGAGGATGCCAAATGACACAGTTCTTTGAGGACGCCAAAGGCACCTTTTACCCTACTTACTACATAATTTTTTTTGATATATGCATGTTATTTTTCTTCAGCAAAAATATAAAAATAAAATAAATAATAATAATAATGATAATAATAATAATAATAATAATAATAATAATAATAAATAATTTGAGGCCAATGATCAAATGACACCCTATCTTGAGGGTTAAATGTTCAGGACCAGGGAAATTTTTGTTGGTACCTTACTTATACTTATATATGTTATATATATATATATATATAATATATATTGCATATATATATAGGATATACATTTTTATATTGTATATATATATATATATATATATATATATGATAAAAAATATATATCTTAAATTCTCTCCTTCCCAATCTGAGCTATGCCTGCAAGCCTAATGGTGGTATTAGGGAACGAATTGATAGAATCTACGGCATCCGAATTGTCAATTTCGCCTTGTCAAATTTGATTTGATCATATAAAATGCAAATCTTCATAAGAGTGTTTTCATACTCGCTCCTAGGGTTTGTATGTCATTACGTCACTCTACTCAGTAACTAGCAGGTTTATTTTCAACATTCGAATGTAAGGTAGTGTTATTAGAATTAATGGGAAAATATATTTACGCACATAAACACCACTCGAGAAATGTCTGAGAAGTGATGGGTGTAATCGTGATGTAGATTAGCCAAACATCCAGAATCGCATTTCCAGGCTCGCGTAGGCCTGGCCTGAAGGATTCTCTCTTGAACGAATCACAAATTAGATCAGGGAAAATTTGGATTGCCGGTAGGGAGGCGTGTACAGGGTCCAAAGGGTATACAATTATTTTCAGGCCGGAAAGACAATGCAACAAAGGTGAGGCGCCATATCTGCAGGTTTAGGGCCTTAGGATTACTTAATTTAGGTCTCCAAAAATGATGGTTATTTATTTTTCATATGTATATGTAAAACATATTATATATAAAACACCTTAGATATATATATATATATATATATATAGATATATATATATATATATATATATATATATATATATATATTAGGTATATATATATGTATATATATATATATATATTATATTGTGTGTGTGTGTTTATATATACTAAAGGATCATTCAAACTGGATGGTATCTAATGGAGTTTTATTCAGAAAAGTTACAAGCTTTTTGACAAAATTGCAGACGTCATCAGTCCAGCTGTATTTATATCTGTGTGCTGGAAACTTTTAATCTATAATCCTGGATAGCTCCTCCTGTGTGACCCCACCCCCTCGAGATCTTGGTCTTTCTCTGCTCCCCTCTTCCAGGTGTCCCAGAAAAAGGTTCTCCTGTTTTTCCTTCATTTCTTGCTACTGTGGAGTAAGTTTTTTCTAGATATGCTGTCTTCAAAGCTGTTTCCAGTGTTCCTGCCATTGTTGTTGGCACAAATTATTTACGTTTTTGACAACCAGTCTAGATGTTTTGTTGGTGTTCCTGCCAGAAAACTTGACATTTTCCCAGTCTATTCTGTGATCATTTTCCCAACAGTGTCTGGCAACTGCCAACATCTGATTATAATGCCTTATGTTCTGAGATGTTGTTTGCTTGGTCTTTACATGATTTGCCAGTTTTGCCATAGTACCGCTTCTTCACAGTTAGACATGCTGCCATTATACCCCCACTCTAATCTCTTCCCCCTACTTCGACTTTTTGTTTCTAACTATTTTATTCCTAATGGTGTTTTTGTAGAATGTTCAATTTGAAATTATTTAGCTTTTATGTTGATGGGTTATAATACAGTTGTTACCTGGACTGCATAATTATTTTTTCCCCACCAAATGTTCCTTTTCTATCCTTTCCTCTCCCCAAAATAGTTTTTCCTTGCTTTGATGTGTACCAATTTTACCAATACTTAGGGAAGCCTAATCTCCTAAAACCCTCCCTCAGAGTAATCCAGCTCTTCGTCTAAAAATTCAGGACTGCAAATCCTATAATGCCCTGATGGCCAACCCTGTCATTAATCCTATTTTTATTTCTTTCCTATGACTGGAGAACCTATGTATGTATGAATTGGTGTGTGTCTTCTTCCTATATACCTTGAATTTTAAATTTTTCCCCTCCCTCTTGACCAGGACATGTAAGAAAGGAATTTCTCCCTCCTTCTCTTCTTCCATTGTGAACTTGATGTGTTCATTTGGTTTATTTATGTTTTCTAAAAACTTGTGTAGATCTTCCCTTTCTCCCTTATAAACAATCAAGATGTCATCCACGTATCTTACCCATTTTACGATATTTAAGTTCCCTTTATTTACTTTGCCCACCTCTTCCTTTTCAAACCATTCCATAAAGATATTACCTAGAATTGGTGAAAGACTTGAACCCATGGCCATGCCATTTTTTTACAAGGGAGAAAGGGAAGATCTACACAAGTTTTTAGAAAACAAAAATAAACTAAATGAACACATCAAGTTCACAATAGAAGAAGAGAAGGAGGAGAAATTCCTTTCTTGCATGTCCTGTCAAGAGGAGGGGGAAAATTTAAAATTCAAGGTATAGGAAGAAGACACACACCAATTCATACATACATAGGTTCTCCAGTCATAGGAAAGAAATAAAAATAGATTATATGATAGGGTTGGCCATCAGGGCTTATAGGATTTGCAGTCCCGAATTTTTAGATAAAGAGCTGGATTACCTGAGGGAGGGTAATTAGAGATTAAATAAATATATTGGTGGAGTGGGCACACATCAAAGCAAGGAAAAACTATTTTGGGAGAGGAAAGGATAGAAAAGGAACATTTGGTAGGAAAGAAAATAATTACAGTCCCGGACAACAACTGTATTGCACCCCATCAACAGAAAGCTAGATAATTTCAGAATTGATAGGCATCTAAAAAACACCATTAGGAATAAAATAGTTAGAAACAAAAAGTCGGTAGAGGGGAAAAAATTAGAAAAATATATATATGGCATGTCTAGGCTGTGAAGAAGGGTTAAACTATGGCGAAACTGGCAAATCATGTAAAGAGCGAAGCAAACAACATCTAGAAATAAGGCATTATAATCAGACGTCGGCAGTTGCCAAACACTGTTGGGAAAATGATCATAAAATAGACTTGGAAAATATGAGTTTTCTGTACAGGAACACCAACAAAATGGCTAGACTGGTTGTAGAGAACGCCTTCATAACTTGCGCCAACAACACAATGGCAGGGAACACGGGAAACGGCTTTGAAGACAAATATCTAGAAAAAATCGTATACTCCACAGTAGCAAGGAAACGAAGGAAAACGCAAGAGAACGCACGGAAAACGGACACCTGGAAGAAGGGAATAAGAGAAAGACCAAGATCTCGATAAATAAAAATAGAGGAGGAGCTAGGCGATTATAGGATTAAATATACCAGCACACAGATATAAATACAGCTGACTCAATAAATGCACTTGATAATGTGACTAAATGTCCAAGAAAGCTTGTAACTTTTTCTGAATAAAAAAAATCCATTAGATACCATCCAGTTTGAATGAGGTCCTTTAGTAATTCTACTAAATGCACAGAACAATTGAGTATGTGATAAAGTTAATATATATATATATATATATATATATATATATATATATATATATATATATATATATATATATATATAAATGTATATATATATAATCATCAGGATTTGCTAAGAATATGATGCTTCCCTTTTCTTATAAAAATAATATATAAATAATATATAATAAAATTACTACATAATTATAATTATAATTGACAGCCTATTTGTTACCGTCACTGAAAGTCGTCGATCAGTACTGTCGGGATTTCGAATCTCTCCTGTATCGAATCGTTCATCAGTTTAATTCACTTTCCGCAATATTCCCTATGTAGAGCATATTAAGCGACATTTGTATCTTAATGTTTGTGAATATAAAAAGTCACGGTGTATGTGTTAGGAATATGTATATATATATATATATATATATATAAATATATATATATATATATATATATATATATATATATATATATATATATATATATATATATATATATATATATATATATATATATATATATATATATATATATATATATATATATATATATAATATATATACCTATATTTAATATATTTATATATTTATATAATATATATATATATATATATATATATATATATATATATATATATATATATATATATATATAATATATATATATATATATATATATATATATATATATATATATATATTTTATAAATAAGATATGCACAGATTTGTCTAGCGTATCTTTAAAAATCATTAGAATAAACATTCTTACATTCTCAACACAGATATAATAAAATAAACATTAATCACGAAGTGCACAATCAGTGTGCTGTGCTTGCTCCTGTGCTTTGCGCAGAATGGATGGTTTCATGAATGTGAAATCGTGCTTGCAAAGGCTCTTGACGCTACAGTCTTACGGTGCTCTAATAGCGCTCTGACGTGCCAGGTAGTGGAGCTTCAGTTTTTAAGCAGCATGAGATTGCGAGTGGTATTAATTTACACTCCTTCGTTCCTGTGTGTTGGTGCTTTCTCTGGGGATTGTAAATGTGTTGTAGTGGTAAAGCTTATAGGTATTTTAAACGCTCTTCAGAAATGAGCCTGTTTCCCGATATGATGAAAATCACGAATGAAGCAGCTACCGGAATTTGCCTGCAGATCATAAACCTGCATAGTGTATGAACTGTGGCTACATAAGGGACTTTTTTCGCTTTGACAAGAAGCACACACGAAAAGGAAAGATTGTCATCGTTAGCCCTTAGGACAACTGGAAAATGTAAGAGGATAAAATTTAGATATGAATAAAATACTTAATGGAAAAAAACAGTTGGAGAAAAAAATCACGAACCAGTATATTGTATTTTAGTACTGGTCCAGTGATGAAATACAATTAAATTCATATGAGAGGGTATGTTGTAGGTCAAGTTAAAAGTACAATGGCCTGCTCTAGACTAACTGAATTAAATATTCTACCTCGGTACACCATTCCTCACATTGAAAAGAGTGTATGGCCATGATCTTAGGATCCGTCATACACACTAATATACATATACATATGTACTTTATATATATATATATATATATATATATATATATATATATATATATATATATATATATATATATATATATATATATATATATATATATATGTTGTACAGTCGACCCCAGTATTCGCAGGGATGAGTACCACCATCCCCTGCAAATAGCTAAAATCCACGAATGCTTAAAACCCCTCTAAAAATGCTTATACCTGAATATTTTGATAGTTTAATCACAAAATGTGCATTTATTCACGAAAATGGTATGAAAATACAGTAATTTAATCACAAAATGTGCATTTAGTCACGAAAATGATAAGAAAATACAGTAATTTATGAAAATTTCTCAATGAAAAATCCCACCAATAGGCGAATTTTCCACGAATAATGTGTATATATGTTCCACAGAGAAATCCGCGAATAGGTGAGGCTGCGAATCCGGAACCACGAATAGGCAGGGGTCCACTGTATGTGTGTGTATGTATGTATGTATGTATGTATGTATGTATATATGTATATATATATATATATATATATATATATATATATATATTATATATTATATATATATATATATATATATATATATATATACTCACACACATACACACATATATATAGATATTGTTAATATTCAGTGTGACAGAGATGTAAATATTGTTAATAGTAAGGTCAAGGTTGCCAGTTATTTGCAATTTCTATAGTTAATGCAATTTATTTAACAATAACAAGTAGGAAAAGGGAATGGTAATGAATGGAGTGAACCGATCTGAAATGGGTGCAAATTTTAATGTAAAAGTACTTTGTACAATTGGGATTTACTAGTTCAATTAATGCAGGGCTTGGGAGCGCAACTGGAGCTTTCAAGTGGGATGAAGTGGAACACTGCACAAATAACACATATCCTGTAAGAGGAAATGCCTGAATTAATAATGTATCTAGCATGCACACGATCTGTAACTCCCTTAATAAAACAATTAAGCTGTGGACTTACGGGTGCAAAAGACATCCTACAGTGAGGTTTGACTATCTTTCTCGAGTCACGTGTTACACAAAATGGCGGCACGTGGTCACTCACTAGTTTTACTGATTAATAGAATTTCAGTTAACAATATGATAAAACACAAGGGGTTCAGGTAAGGTTGCAGGGAAGGAGTGGATTTTGGATGAGGATTTGGTAGGATGGTTGAGAGGGAAAGGATTTGTGAAGGAGAAAGGTTTTGTGGGAAATCGAGGGACTCTCAAACAGACACTCAGCTGGATCGTTGAGAGGGGCTCCTTTGCAAAAGACAGTCTGCTCTTCAAGCAGACTGCTGCCCACGCAGGATTTTGGCCTCAATTACGATGATGCTAACTAGTCCCTTCCTCGATCCCACACTTTGGGATAGGGCTAGAGAGGGAAGACGGGAGAGCAGACTTGCGCACGTCCATTCAGTTTCGAGTTTGGAGGAATAAGATCGACAACCTCACTGGCTCGTGTGTCAGAGGCTGCCTGACCCCTGCGGTGGGCGGAGCTTACTGGCAGGTCGTCTGTGCTTGGGCATCACACCAGTGGGTTCAGGTACAGTCAACCTGTCTCTGGCTCGTGTGTCAGAGGCTGGCAGGCTGCCCGACCTCTGTGGTGGGCGGAGCTTGCTGGCAGGTCGTCTGTGCTTGGGCATTACACCAATGGGTTCAGCTACAATCAACCTGTTAGTGGGCGGAGCCAACTTGATCTGTCGTCTTGGCTCGTTCGGTGGTATCTGAAATGAAAGACCCACGGAAGACTATACTGGACAAGGGGTAGGGGGCGTGGGAGGTGAACGAGACTCACAGACTAGGTATGACTGTGCGGGAAAATTTGACTCTCCTTCCAGGAACCCCTGGTGGTGATCAAATATGTTAGGTCTTGTTGGACCCTTCAAAATATTCAATATGGCTGAAGACTGCTATTTATAATAAATATATATATATATATATATATATATATATATATATATATATATATATATATATATATATATATATATATATATATATATATATATGCATAGAGAGAGAGAGAGAGTTCGCATCCGATAAACCTAATAGCTTTGTGTTAGTAAGGCTACAGTACGGATATTTTTCCTTGCAATTATCTTCAGGATTTTTCATAGTGCCAGGCATCCTCACAGAAAAAGGAAACGGAAAGATGTCCTTTCTCAAAGTGGAACATATCTCAATTTTCTCAGCCCTCTTACGGTAACCCAACCATATATAATTTAATCGTGTGACTGAAAGACGAGGCATATGCGGTATATATATACATATATAATTATGTTTGTGTGTGTGAATATAAACACACACACAAATATATATATATATATATATAAATATATATATATATATATATATAATATATATATATAATATATATATCCAAGTAAATGAGTCTCGACTCAGGATACAATCTCGAAGGCGAAGGGAAAGGGCACCATTGTTACAATTCGTTTATTATGCCGACGTTTCACGACAATTGCTATAGTCGCATTTTCAAAGCTGCAATGATTAAAAAATTCTTACTACGGATTCGCATAGATTCCCATAAAGGTGTGAGCTACAGAAATGGATGTAAACTGTCTAATCCAGACCACTCAAATATAAGAAATCATGTAAAAATGTGCAAAACTCATGTTAATTATAAAGATTTTTCAATAATAGGACAAGCCCAAAATGAAAATTACCTCAATATATTAGAATCTATTATCATAAAGAAGACGATCCCAACACTAAATACTCAAACAACCTCTGTACAATTGTTCATTGCTTTACCTTTTGTTTATGTTTTTCTTCTCTCGTCCTTTCTTGCTCTTCCTGTGTTCTTGAGAGAACGTTTGTTTTAGCCTTGTTACTACTACGGTTTAGGTATGTCCTGTGCCTATTCCCCCCGTTTTTATTTGTCTTATTTATATGTATATATCGATGTTTTAATGTGATTTTTGTAAGAAGTTTTTAATCATTGCAGCCTTGAAAATGCGACTATAGCAATTTTCGTGAAACGTCGGCATAATAAACGAATTGTAACAATGGTGCCCTTTCCTTCGCCTTCGAGATTATATATATATATATATATATATATATATATATATATATATATATATATATATATATATATATATATATATATATATATATATGTGTACTACTCTTTCCTTTGTGCATATGCGCCCTTCTTGGAATTACGTTAGGAAATTATAAATGGCTGAGTTGCTGTAATTAACTTTGGGAAATTGAAATGTGCTCCATTCGGAGGAATGCGCATTATTCTGTTAACCTTGTTTTGTAGGGTTGCTCGGCTCTAAGAAAATTCTCCAGATAATAACACGGAGAAATATTTGTATTGTAGTCACACTGGCAATAAGGTTGTTTTTTCATCTCAGCCTCGAATTTATGACTTAAATTTATGTCTTATATTAGTGCAGTTTTCTTCCTTGAGGAGCTGAAGAACGTCATCATATTCAGTCCTATCAGTCGTTGTCTGCGGTTTCAAAGATTTTAAAAAGCTTACCGTTTTAAATTCAAAACCGTATCGTTGAGTGTCACCAGGCAATTTAGTAAGGGCGCTTCAAGTAGACAGCGATTTTTGGTAGTTTAGGGTGGTTCAGTCATCTGGAGAGACTAGAGAATGATAGATTGATAAAAAAAAAATGGATTAAGATGAGAGGGAGATCTAGAGAGCGCTTATAAATGGTGTGAAAGAGATACTGAATTGGTAAGGGACTCAGTATCCTGGGCACCAAATTATGTGCAAAGATAAGGTGACGTTGTAGGGGTATGCTTCGGTTAAGGTTGAGTTTTTTGACCAGAGATTTCATCCTTAATTCGACACTATTAACTTTTTTTTTCTCTGGAACCACCAACTTTCAAGGACAGGCGATTTTAAAAGAAGCATATCATTTATAGGTATACATACTAACACACAAACAACGTTATTAATATTTATATATATATATATATAAATAATATAAAAAAAAATACTCCATACTCCATTTAAAATAAATTTTATCTGTCCTATATAAATATTAATATATAAAAAATACATTATCAGAACCAAATAAAACATAAATATATAAATATATATATATATATATAAATAAATACATTTTTCCCCCACTATTATTATATCCATAAATATACTTTTCCTGTGTATAATATATTAAAGATCGTATGCTGCGACCGGGACTGGATTAAAGAGGGATCATTATTGTTGCATAATGCTCCTCTTGAAGACCATCTCGTTAAACTTAACGATTTCGTAGATAATACCACAGAAGTTTCGAAGCTTATACTTCAGTGACCCACTGGCCCGACACAAAATATACAGTTTCCTCTCCATTGACCTCGTAACCCAAGATGTATTGATGGAAAAAAATTCCAGTTTATCTTTTCCACCTGCCGTTCTTTTTCCAGTTCTGTGGTGTTTCTTTCTCGACCATCGGAAGCTAAGTAATGAGAGAATTGAGAATTATTAATGGGTGATGATTTGGACGAATTTTTTGCTTTTGCTTTTTTTGTTTATTTCATCTTCATTTTTTTATAATGCTTCACAGTTTCATCTTTTTTTCTCTCTATATTTATTTTTCTCCAAAAAGTCATAATAATAATAATAAACTTCATGGGTTCATATTGTAGTTTCTATCTATCGAATGAGTGTCTATGTAGCAGCAGGTAAATTACATAACGGCTGTAGATCTTTCTACCGAAGCGTTAAATAAAAGTAAATGAACTCATGAATATATGTCGTATGATTTACCTAACTCTGCATAGAAGCTCATTCGGGAGATTGAGAAATTGCAATATAAACTAAATGGCATCCAGACGGCCATTCTTTTTCATGAAGTTTACTTGAAAGAGGGCCTTCTTCTGAAATAATAATAGTAATAATGATAATAGTTATAATATAAATTTTTATATAAATATAAATTTTTATATAGTGAAACGCAGTGCATCCTTAAACTTTTTTTTTTTTTTATCTGAGAAACAAAGATGGTCTACAGGTAATTAATTTCTCAATAAATCATCAACCCCACGCCAAATAAATCTGTCACTGACGATATACGAGTATAGGCAGGCAGAGTGAAGGGATGTTGGTCAGAGCTTCGGGGCGGTATGTAACGCTTCTCTTTTATATTACCGTCCATTTTGATGATATGAATACAGTATTGGAGATATTACCGATAATACTAACACGTCAGTTGTGTGAGAAGGGGAAGTTTGCTCTCGTTAGTACCCCCGGCTTGCAGGGAAACTCCGAAGAGAAGTCAAATGGTAGCGTCAGATCCGCCTCGTAAATGAGTCAAGGCTGTGTTGCCTTATTTTTATGTGATAAAATTATGTGAAGTCAAAAATAGAACTGCGTTTAACTGTATCAAAGAATTAATCATTTCGAAAGTAAATTATAACTGCCTTGTTAATTATTATACATCCCTTTTAAACTTCCACCAGATAATTAAACCACATTATTAGTAATATTTTTAAAAGAACAAACAGCCTTTAATTTTCAACAGACATATAAAATTATTATTTTTAACATATCTCATGTTAGTTATGTACGCTGAACATGTGTAAATTATATCTGAAGAATTTGTACAAAACACTCTGACTAACTATAGCCTTTGCGTGGGAGTGAGGGAAAGAGATAGCGAATAACAGATTTAATCAGGCCCTCTAAATTGATTACACTCATTCGGGATGAAAGTTTATCAAGATCATTCTTTTTTGCGCAAAACTATAACTCACATTAACTAAAAATATGTAAAATTAAACAAAGCAATAAACAAATGGAAAACAGTTTGCATAATGCGAATCCTTTCCTTTCAGGGATTCAAGAGCCGATGAAACATTCAACAATTTTTCGGTAACGCCTTTTTTATTTCAATAATATCGGATAATAATAAAATTGGCAGGTGTATATTTTATAACCCTACCTAATTTTTGTAAGTATTATAAATATTATTAAAGTACCTAAGTTCGATAGTTTTGATATTTATAGAGTAAAATGAAATCGCCGATGCCGGAACCGAGAAAATCGCAGACAAGGATCCTAAAACAATTAGTTATGTAAACGTAATATGACGTCATGAGACTCCGCCCATCCACCAGGTAGGCGGTGAATGGATAGGCTTCAACAAATTCGATAATGGCCAGTAAAGTAGGGAATTGTCCCCATGGTTGCAAGACTGCATTTGTGCTACAGCTTGCCACTTTGTATATAATGAGAAGACCCGTGGCAAGATTTGCTAAAAATAGTAATTATTTCTATAGTGGGTAATAGTTACTTGGCCATCCCAGAAATGTGGGCAGGAGCTGTTAGACAATATCCATGAGAGCGGTCAGCGTGGCTTCGGGAAGGGAACCAGTCATTGACATCGCTAGCGACGATGAAGACGGGGATGATGACCGCTTCCTCGAGAGCGACGATGAAGACATTTTGTAAATAAATTATGTATAGTGTTAGACGTTTTATTTGTATATCTAAAACATTTATTAAAACACAATGATTATAACATGTTGATCATTCAAACTGATTCCAATATATTTTCTTTTCCTTGCATATCAATATAAATCGTGTTACGTTTGTTTGATATTAAGTAGGTAAATAATGGCTTGCCCTCAAAATCTTGACTCCTACCATTACCTCTTATTTTAGCGAGTATAAAAGGGCAATTTACTAAGCTGTATGATATAAATAAAAAACCTGAAAATTATCATCAATGTGTCATTTTACTGAAATAAAACAATGGCGTTGACCTTTACACCTCCAACAATTGAGGGAAATGAGGTATTATTGTTTTTCATTTGAATTCTAGTGACTGCTCCTGACTGGCTTCAAATAGAAGGCTATATTGTCGAAACCTGAGGTAAAACAAAGCGGATTGTCTTTGTGCATTACCGCCCTGAGTAGATGTAGATCTAACAATTGAGCTATAGACTGGTCCATTATATGGATGAATTACATGTACTGAATTATTTGTAAAGTAGAAACCATAATAATACCAAGAAAATGGAAGAAACTCAAGCTTACAACTATGTCCCCCAACTGCTGTGGAAGTTGCACTATTTTAATCTCCACAAAAATAATAATAATTTATATAGACCCTCTGTTAAACAGGTTTATTAGATTATTAAAGAAACTGCTTCAGCTGCATTTATTTTGTAGAAGACTTTTCTATTTTTCGGATTGCGGACTTCTCTTCAGTGGGTGCGTGCTAATGTATCGAACTAGATTTGTCATTTCATGGGGGAAAAATAAAATTGGATTCTGCTACCTTTAATATTCTATAGGATTGTTGCCGCGACGCGTTTTCGACAGACTCTTCTGTCATTCTCCAGCAGGGAGCTAGTAATAGGACTGGCAGATTGCATCAGTCCTTCTGAATTTATACATCCTAAGTTAATCAGCGGGGGGTCAGAAATGGCGATTTTGATTGGTTGCAGTCAGCGAACTTCTAGCCAAATTTCTGCGGCGAAGCTCGATCCCTGACAGATCTTCGCAACCTGGGGAATGTCATTCATTCCAGCGTTTCCAAATGGCCTGCCGTTGCGTGATGTCATGCAATCAGTAGTAGTTTAATGCTATTGGGCTGCGGATGAATGATGTAAAATCTAAAATTTCTGTCGTAGTCGGGGATTGTCTCGAAGGGCGCCTCGCTCATCAATAACATCTCCATTCTCAGGTTGTCGTTTTGGTATTCGTTGGATTTGACGGTGTTCTGCATTATTCTTCTTAAATTCGTGGGTCAATCTCTATCACCCTGCGTCGTATTCATTGTTGGTTTTCTCTCGAATGAGGAATTAGCAGAGACGTCGAAGGGTCGGCTTTCTCCCTTATACATTTTTGTATGATACTGTCGCGGAGATCCCTATTGTAGTAGCACGGGCGTGGTTCATGATGAACCCTCCTGGGCGTGGGTTTTCGATCCCTTATGACAGACGCATCGTGGTCATTTCAATATAACGCGCCGAAAAAATGGACCTTGGTTCCAAGTCTGGAAGGTATTTGGATAGGGAAGATTACTGACCAATCAAAGCGAGCGGAGCTGATCCATGACGTCTTAAGCCATCGCCCTTTAGCTCCTTGGTCACCTATCCATTACTCCAGTCACGATGCCTAAGAAAAACTGGTCATTACTAGATCATTTGGGGAGAATTAATCAAAGACTGATATAGTCCCTACTATTTACAGGGACACAGTATCAGCTTCATGGCATTTATTAAATTACTTCAAGAGCTAATTCTGCTCCTTAATTAATGTGACCTTATGGCATTGTTGCTTTGGCGATCTAAGTTAGCCTACTGTAACTAAATATAATTTCTTGTTTACAAACTCATCCTGTCAGGTAGCTAATCTGAAAAGGTTGTTTTTCAAGGGGTATGGTTAATCGATAGGCTGTTGTTTTTGCGAAAAAATTGCCTTTTCTATTGGTTTTCCTTTTGATAACCTTCCATAGAGACAATGATATATATAAGACTACATAAGTGTTGTGTGGTGCCCAACGATTGTCACTTTGCCATTTCAGTAGCTTGTGTTTAAGAATGTGTGTGTGGCGTTCGTAACCCGCAGTGTCCTGTTCAGGCAATGACATCATCTAAAAATTGTGTTGTCACACGTAGACATCCCGGGATTATACTACGTTTAACAGATATGTTTGGTTAAAAAGCAATATTGTGCTTTTAGTTTAAATTTTGATAACAAAACAAGAATTAGCTTACAGTTTTTATGTTGATTTGAAATTTGTAAGTCAGATCTGTGCTTTTAGTTTATTTTTAACTAACAAACTTAAGAATTAGCTTGGTTTTATGTTGATTTGAAGTTTACGTACCAGGTCTGTGTTCACAGTGATTGTGTCAGCTCGTTTCCACAATAAAACTCGAATGCAGAAGGAAAGAGCAGCTTTTGGCCTATTTTTTTGTGCAGTTGGTCAGTTATTTGGTGTAAAAAGTTGTGTGTGTGTGTGTGTGTGTGTGTATGCTATAGAAAGGGCTATTATATTATTCTTTGAACTTTGTAATTTTATATGTTAGTATGAGTGCCTTTCAGTTGTAACCCTGTTTCATTTATTTCTTATATATTTGCCTGTTTGATATGTTTAACCTTTAGGTATTAAATTAATTTTTAAGGTTAAATTCAGCGTGTTTTCAATGTCCTTCCATCTTATTTCATTTTCCCGTGATCATAATTTTGTATCTAGTATGGGTGAATATAATTTGATGAGGGTAAACTTGATCTATTGAGTGTTAAGGTCTGAAAATCAACCCATGATTACTACTGTAATAAGATGTATATATACAGTTATATATATATATATATATATATATATATAATATGGTGTTCAATTTTATACATGTTTTTGAGAGAGAGAGAGAAACTTTGAGAGAGAGTAGTTAGAGGCCTATGTTTTAGTTCCTGTCGTTCTCACATCCGATCTGAGCCCATCCTGGGGGGACTGTTCAGTAAGTGGAAGTACTTAATTGTGGTACTATTCATTAATAAAATTAATGTGTTATTCTTGTTAGTACTGAATTCGGTTGAGATAGATCTCCCTGTCTCATTTAGAAACCCAAAGGACTTTGCGTTTTGACATACATACATACGTACACATATATCTATCTATCATCTATCTATCTATCTATCTATCTATCTATCTATCTATCTATCTCAAGAGCTTCCCCAATATATATAGGTTGTTTTCCCTATGCGTCTGAACTAAAATTACCTTTATTCCATGTTTTTGCCTTCGACTTTCTAAAGAAACACCAAGCGTATATATGTGTATGTGTACACACACGCACACACACACACCCTCTGGTGATCCGATGACGGAAACCGCTTCTATAAATTTTTCATAATAATGCTCCGATGACGCGAATTCCGCGCCATTCGTAAGTTATTTTCGGGGGAAATTCAAAAAAAAAAAAAAACGAGTCATCCGAGGAAGACGAGGACTGCGCCATTGCGCGGGCAGATCTTGTACATACAAGAAAACGTAAACGAAACCGGCATTTTCACATGTTAAACCTCTGAATGTAAAAATCGCAACGTTTCCTTTTCGTAAGAATTTACTTTTTTTATATATATATATATTTCTGTCTTTCAACAACATTTCCGTCTTTCAGCTTCAGTTGCTCAATTTTTTTCTGGGAACACATATTGCTTTTACGTGGCTATTTATAGCAAATTTATTCAGCTTTCCATTGCAATTTTCAATATTTTCTTTGCGTTATGCATTACCGAGTAATTACGAAAATGTAAGCGTAAATATGACCACTTGAGAACCCAGTCGAGCCGCGTGGTTCCGCCTAGGGTTTACGAGTGCGTGAATAATTTTTGTACGCCTGTTTGTGTATCTGTAAATAACTTCAGTGTGCATGTATTATATATCATTCGAAACGGCCATTCTTTGTACTTTATCCAGGCTGAACAACTGAACGGCAAAATGTAAAAATATCAACGTTTCTATATAAAAATCTTTAGCGAACAATTGACTGTACGTGAAACAAAACTTATCTTTGAGCTTCAATTGCTCAACTATTTACGCAAACACATTAATTTTAGGTATTATATAATGTAGGAAATTCATTCAGCTTTCCATCGCAGTTTTCACTTTTTTTCTAGCATTATTTATTACCGAAATTACGAAAAATGTCAGCGTTGAACGCGTTGAACGCCGTAGTTAGGCAGGATTTTTGCATGCGTAGATAATTTTTGTGCGCTTGTAAATAACTTCCAATCTGCATGTATTATATATCATCCGAACGGCCATTCTTTGCACTTTATCGTGCTGAACAGCAAAATGTAAAATATCAACGTTTCTATATAATCTTTGCCGCATATTTTCGTAGAAAGAGAAAAAGATTGTCCGTAATATAACGATTATTGTTCAGTTTATTCCAACAATACATATATCTTTATTTTGTGCGTTTTATATGAAATTTATTCAGCTTTCTAATGCCACCTTTATTTTTTCTATCGTTACTCCTTACTTAGTACGATACGAAACGTCAACATAAGTAGGTTGGAAAATCTGAAAAATTGCACTCCGTAAAAATGTGCATTTTTTAATCGGTAGGGCTAATTAGCAAACACATTATAGCAAAACGATTGATTCCATGTGAAAGTTCAAACATTCCGACACAATTTACGTGTCAAATAAACTCCACAAACCTAATTATTATATTTTTCGTGATTATTAAAAAAAAAAAAAAAAGTTTACGATTTTCCTTAATAATTTCGTTCGTCTTTTTTCTATTATTTCTAAGCCTTGCAAAGATTTCCCGAATGCTTTAGGAAAAATTCAATCATTGGCCGACTTCATAAAAAACAAACCAGAAGCGTATATCGGTTATAGCTTGGACGTATCGATTTTTACAAAGAAACTTTCCGCGCGAACCAACTTTCCCTCAACGGCATAAGTCGTGTACAGGGTAGCGCTACAGGAACCCCCATAAGCACAAGAGGCTAATAAGTCCAAGTTAAAGTGGTAAATAAAGTACTTAATAAACCATCTTTTGTGGCCATAATATGAAAACCCACGTATCAAAGACGCCCAATTTCCTTTGTCCTGCCCAGCATATGTGAACAAAGATTAAGAAAAGATGGAAAATCTGTTGACGATTCTCGTTAAAAAAATAAAATCGCTCTTATAAATTTATACTTCCAGATGACCACTTTTAGACAACTCTACGAAAATTAACGCAGCAAACTGAAAGGCATAGACATGCAGCCAAGCTGCCGCTGTCATCGTAATGTCTAGGTAGACGCATATGTTTTGCGATCAGCGAAGTTAAGCTGCTTTGGGTGTGGTCAGTAACTGGATGGGTGACCGTCACCAGAAGCCTTGTTTTATGCTCTCGTATGAAAAGTGTTAATTAGTTTCATTATGAGAATGTGTTATGTATGTAAATATACACAAAATAATTAGTAAAATGAGGAACTGAATTCTGTGGTGGACTGGAATCCTACACATCAACAAGAACTCTTGTAATTAACCACTTGCTTATAATGCGAGAACATGGGAAGGGTTCGACGTCACCACAAACGTCAGTTTTTTTTAATTCTTCGTTTTATAAAGTTTTTCGTATAGATTTACATCCATATATACAATATAGTCTCATAATGAAAGAAAAAGCCTTTAAAAGCCGAGAGAGAGAGCATACAAGAGGGATTGAGTGGCGGTCACCTTTCAGAGTACTGACCACACCCAAAGCTGCTTAACTTCGCTGATCGTCAAAACAGCAGTGGCGTGTTGTTAAAACGCCGATATGACGCAAAATGAAGGTTATTCTATCAAATAATATATTTATATCATGGAACTATCGTGTGCGGCTGCAAAGAAATTCCGATCGTATAGGGGAAGGCCTTATACGATCAGTATTTCATTGATTTATGGTCACCTGGGGTAGAGAGATATGACCACTCGGTTATGCCGCTCTACGAAGGAATATGTCTTGGAACTCCTACAGTATCTAGAGGTTGATGCACCAACGCCAAATCAAATCGCCTTAAATTACATTTATATTACTTCCTGCCAAAATTTGCTATTCCCAAAACATTTCTGCCACCAACAAATGTCTTCTCTTTATAAAATCACGCATGAAATCCACCTTGAATTATATTAATTGCATAGAAAACATTTCAACAACGAGCGCTATCTCGAGCACCTTGCCATCGTTGTGGCGATGCGATTTTGTTTTTCTTCTCTTCGTCTTGAATGACGACGTCCAATGGAAACAAAGATGGCAGCTTGCGATCGCTTCTGCAAGTCCTCCTTGCTTTTCATTTTGGTCAATTTGGACGACATGCTATATTATTTCAATTTCAGTCTCACAGTGACCTCAATAAAATGGCACGATTTATTTAGTCTCATGAAAACGTCCCCTTTAGGTGCCGTAGATTTCTAAATTGGGAGAGTGAAGAGGCAGGAGGGTGGTCGCCCCCAGTATGATGTTACACCGAAAAGTCAAAACGAAGAAATAAAACAAAGACTTTTCTCAGTAAAATAGCCCATTTTTTGTACTAATTTAATCTCGTATATATGAATACCAATAAACAAACTGATACTCTTACAATGACAAGGTTTGACGAGCCTTATTAGGCTGCATTTAGTAGGGTACAAAGATCGATAACCATCGGGTCATTTATAAGATGAAGATGACAACAGTTTGAGAAGCAAGAAAACAATAGGCCCGTTGAAAGAGAATATTGAAACATCTCGCCTGCCATTTTTCCTACATATAGACTAGTTTAGTTCTTAATACTGTAAAAAGACGATCTCTAGAATGACAGTTCATTTCCTAATTGCAGAATATTATGGTCCGCGACATGCAAGGTTCTAGAGAAGTTGAGACCAGCTCTTCTATTGGGCTCGATGAACAGAAATTATGCATAAAGTAAATCGTTTGTAGGACTATTTGCTTTAATATATTTTTGTTAGGTTTGTTTTTGTTTTATTGAATAGATGATGACACAGATTCCTTTATACTACAATAATCTTTCAGCAGTTACATAAAATCTTGCGCGATCGTAATAAGATTTAATTTCTTGTCCATGTTTCCCATGATTGCATGCAAATGACATTAACTTTATGTAATTAAATAGAAGCAAGGGGCTTTAAAATCAGTGAACTCTTGTCGAAAACAAAGGGCGACATTTAGTACAACATGGTAATTTCTGGATCTGACAGAAAACATTCATTCATTTCGTAGTCACAAAGAAACAATCTTACTTTGTACAAGTACTACTGGCAATAGGGCTGTGTCGGCAAACCTTCAGTACGCGAAGAGAAACATTGAAACGTCATTAAAAAAACAATGTTAAAAGCATATATATATAAAAATAAGAGAGATAATAAAGAAACATATTGAAATGAAAAGCAAAAAGACGAAATGCAGCAGCGATCAAGAACCATCTTTGTTTCCATTGGACGTCGTCATTCAAGACGAAGAAAAAAACAAAATCGCATCGCCGCGACGATAGCAAGGTGCTTGAGATGGCGATCGTTGTAATTTGAAATGTTTTCTATGCAATTAATATAATTCAAACTACATGGATTTCATGCGTGATTTTATAAAGAGAAGACATTTGTTGGTGGCAGAAATGATTTGGGAATAGTAAATTTTGGCAGGAAGTAATATAATTGTAATTTAAGGCGATTTGATTTGGCGTTGGTGCGTCAACCTCTAGATACTGTAGGAGTTCCAAGACATATTCCTTCGTAGAGTGGCATAGCCGAATGGTCATATCACTCTACCCCAAGTGACCATAAACCAATGAAATACTGATCGTATAAGGCCTTCCCAATACGATCGGAACCATTCAATTGCAAACAAAACAAACAAAAAAGTTCCATGATATAAATATATTATCTGATAGAATAACCTTCATTTTGCGTCGCTAACGGCGTTTTAAGAGGACGCGACTCGGGTTTTCGATCAGTGAAGTTAAGCAGCTTTGGGTGTGGTCAGTACTCTGGAAAGGTGACCGCCACTGGATCCCTGTCTTTGTATGCTCTCTCGGTTTTCAAAAAGGCTTTTTGTTTAATTATGAAGACTTTTGTGCTTATATGTATGTAATATATATATATATATACATATATATATATATATAATGGAAGGAAAAAAGTCTTATGTTGATTTTGCAAAAGCTTTATTAAGCGACATTAAGAATGGGTCAACCCCATCATCACAGCTGCAGAAAGACGAACACACATAAAGCATATAATAAAAAGATTCATCGTAAAAGCCAAAATAATTATAATAAAATAAAAAAGAAACAAATTCTGTGGTGGACAATGTGGTAAGAAATGACCATTTCAAGTGAAGGAGGGTCTGACGAATGACTCGAAGAAGAAGCAGCAAAGGTCCCAAGAACTCGTATGGTTATAATGAAAGGTAGAGAGGGTTGCAGTTTGGTTGTTAATTTTGGAACTATTGCTTTATGAAAGCAGCAATTCAAGACCGAAAACGCTGTTGCTGGGAAGAAGCCCTGTAATGATTTTTAAAACGTTTATATTCTGTATTAAATTTGCTGTTCGATAACTCATTGATTTATATCCTTAAGTGAAGCCTACAGGAGGCCACCCCTACATAATTTCCCAAACTACATTTGGGACACGAAAGTAAATAGGCCGCATTGGATGTCACAAGAAGAGGCTTATATTTCCATTATACCTGAATAAGGACCGAATGGTTAATGGGTTTCTTAAGATTATTTCGCATTTTATGGCCGGACAATGTTCGCATCTTGAACGTTTGCTTGTGTATAAAACGTTGTATCTCTGATAAACGGGACACTAAACAAAGAGTGGCATTCTTGGTGCATTTGTTCTTGTTATTATTACTATTAATTTATTATCTTTAGAACTTACATTGTAAACATTGTTTAAAAGAAAACTTAGCTGGATAACAGTTTTCCATGAAGTATTGTCGTAAAGTAAGTTATTTCTTAGTGAAATTTGGACAAGCCAGAGGAGAGAAAATAGGCTCTGTGGAAGAGTATGCAAATTTTTGAGAAGTTTTATTTAACGAAGAAAAACATAATATATTTGGAGTAACGAGTACTGAATTTCTTTACCCTCGTGTGTGATTACTGTCAGGACCAGTATAGAAAAATATATTGTAAGAAATCGCTTATCACTTGAATTACATTCTTTGCGAAATACGTGTTATAAATTCATGATGAAGTTGTTCCTACGAAAAATTCTCGAGTTCGAGATCGAAGCTGGAACCATTCATTAAAATGAAAACAAAACAAAACAAAAATATTAAACAAAACAGTTTTACAAACCAAGGCTTTGTATAACTATTCATCGAGCCCAAACTATGGACTTTACTTGTCTCAACTTCTATAGATTTGCTTGTGTAGTCCATAATATTCTAGAACTAAGGAAATGAAGTATAATTCTAGAAATGGTACAGTATTTCTAGATCAGTATAGTCTATGTGGGAAAAATGGCAACAGTGATAGTGTCTTTAAACTGGCTTAATGTTTGTTGCCTCTGAAACTGTATCTATTCGACCTATACCCGATGGTTGTCTATCTTTGTACTTCCTAATTGCAGCCCAAGAAGGCTCGTCAAACCTTATAATTAGAGGAATAGAGGTTTTAAGGGTAATATGATACACGAGAATCAAATCGAAGAAACGGGCAATTAACTCGGAAGAGGAGTCGTTTTATTTCGACAGTTTATACAAAAGTTACATGATATGAATGTATTATTTGATAGAAAACGCTTCACATTTCCACTAATATGTTGTAAGAAGGTACGACTTCTGTTTTGCGATCAGCGAAGTTAAGCTGCATTGGGTGTGGTCAGTAACTGGATTGGTGACCGTCACCGAAGCCTTGTTATACTTTGTCTTATGAAAAGTGTTGCTTAGTTTCATTATGAGAATGTGTTATGTATGTAAATATACACATAAATAATTAGTAAAATGAGAGGAACTGAATTCTGTGGTGGACTGGAATCCTACACATCAACAGAACTCGCCTTTAACCACTTGTTAATACGAGAACAGGGGAAGGGTTCGACGTCACCACCGACGTCAGTTTTTTTTTTTTTGTTTCTTCTTCGTTTTATAATTTTCGTGTAGATTGACATCCATATATACAATATAGTCTCATAATGAAAGAAAAAACCTTTAAAAGCCGAGAGAGCATACAAGAGGGAATTGGTGGCGGTCACCTTTCCAGAGTACTGACCACACCCAAAGCTTAACTTCGCTGATCTCAAAACAGAAGTTGCGTGTTGTTAAAACGCCGTTAGTGACGCAAAATGAAGGTTATTCTATCAAATAATATATTTATATCATGGAACTTTCTTGTGCGGCTGCAAAAAAATTCCGATCGTATAGGGGAAGGCCTTATACGATCAGTATTTCATTTTTTATGGTTTACTTGGGTAGAGTGATATGACCATTCGGCTATGCCACTCTACGAAGGAAGGTGTCTTGGAACTCCTACAGTATCTAGAGGTTGACGCACCAACGCCAAATCAAATCGCCTTAAATTACAATTATATTACATCCTGCCAACATTTACTATTCCCAAAACACTTCTGCCACCAAAAATCTCTTCTCTTTATAAAATCACGCATGAAATCCACCTTGAATTATATTAATTGCAACCTAGAAAACATTTCAACAACGATCACCATCTCGAGCAAATTGCCATCGTCTTGGCGATGCGATTTTGTTTTTCTTCTCTTCGTCTTGAATACGAAACAAAATGGTTCGCGATCGCTGCAGGATTTCTCTTGGCTTTTCATTTCAATTTTAAAACGACATGCTATATTTCAATTTCAGTCTCTGACCTCAATAAAAATTATCTATTTAGTCTCATGAAAACGTGTTTAGATGCCGTAGATTTCTAAATTGGGTCAGGAGGGTGGTGTCCCCTCAGTATGATGTTACACCAAAATGTCAAACAAAATTTGTTCTCAGTATATAGTTTATAGGACTATTTGCTTTAATATATTTTATTAGGTTTTTTTATTTTATTGAATAGATGATGACACCAGATTCCTTTGTACTACAATAATCTTTCAAGTTACATTCGTGCGCGCTAATAAGTTTTGTGATTTCTTATCCACGTTTCCTTGTTCAAATGACAGTAACTTTATGTAAAAACTCGTAAATAAATAAAACCTTAAAATGGGTGAACTCTTGAAAAACAAAGGGCGTCATTTTAACAGCTTGATTTTTCTGATCTTGCAGAAAACATTCATTCATTTTCGTTTCGTCTTTTTCAATCTACTTTGTACAAGTACTACTGGCAATGTGTCGCAAGCCTTCAGTACGCGAGAGAATATTGAAACGTCATTATAAACGCTGTTAAAACATATATATATTAAGAGATAAATAAACTTATATTGAAAAACAAAAGCAAAGACGAAATGCAGCAGCGATCACGAACCATCTTTGTTTAAATGGGATGTATTCAAGACGAAGAAAAGAAAAACAAATTCTCGCCGCGACTGCAAAGGTGCTTGTTGGTGATCGCTGTTGAAATGTTTTCTCCAATGGAATATAATTTCAAGTGGATTTCATACTTGTTTATTAAGAAGAAGAACGCCAACTTCTTTTAACATTGAATACGTAAATTTGCAATGAATGTTTAAGGCGAAATTGGCGTTGGCAACCAATCTGAATGTTTTCCAAGACATATTACTTTGTACTAAATGGCATAGCCGAATGGTCTATCATTTTAAGGCCCCAGATTTCTATTTACTACCATAAACCAATGATTTCTGATCGTATAAGGCCTTCATCATCTCAATTCAGCCGAAAGACGATAGTTCCATGATATTTATATTATTTGAAGAATAACAAAAATTTGCCGCTAACAAAATTTAAACAACATTTAATCAGTGAAGTTAAGCATTTGGTTGGTCAGTACTCTGGAAAGGTGACCGCCACTGGATCCCTTTCTTAGCTCTAGCTCTCGGTTTTCAAAAGGCTTCTTTTGTTTAATTATGAAAATCTGCTATATTTATATATATACTATAACTATATATATATATATATATTATATGTATATAAAAAGAAACGCCTTATGTTGATTTTGCATCTATTATTGTATTTACTGGGTCAAACACAGCTGCAAAAGACGAACACACATAAAACATATAATAAAAAATGATTCATGTAAAAGCCAAAATAGTTATAATAAAATAAAAAAAGCACAAAGTGGTTAAGAGAATGACCATTTCAAGTGAAGGGAAGAAGACTAACTCGAAGCAGCAGCAGCGAAAGGTCCCAAGAACTTATGGTTATGCCAGGTAGAGAGGGGTTGCGGTAGCTTTTGTTAATTTTGGAACTATTGCTCTATGAAAAGCAATTAAGACCGAAGCGATCGGGGAAGAAGCATTGATTTTAAAACGTTTATAATTTGTAATAAATTTTGTTCGATAACTAAACTAGCCTTGCTATATAATTTCCCAAACTACATTTGGGACACGAAAGTAAATAGGCCGCATTGGATGTCACAAGAGGCTTATTTTCTTTTATAAGGACCGAATAGTTAACGGGTTCTTAAGATTATTTCAATTTTGTATATCAATGTTCACATCTTGAACGTTTAACTTGTGTATAAATTTTTTTATTAGCTTTATTTGATGGTTACTGAATTTCTTTACCATCATTTGCGATTAATGTCAGGAAATAGAAAATATATTGTAAGAAATCGCGTACACTTGAATTACATTCTTTTCGTGAAATGTAATAAATTCATGATGAAGTTGTTCCTACGAAAAATTCTTGTAACAATATCATGGAACCATTCAATAAAATGAAAACAAACAAAACAAAAATATTAAACCAAATAGTTTTACAAACCAAGGCTTTGTATAACTGTTCATCGAAACTATGGACTTTACTTGTCTCAACTTCTATCGACTTGCTTGTGTGTAACATAATATTCTAGAACTAAGGTTTGACCATAATTCTAGAAATGGTACAGTATTGTCTTCACTCTCTATTTAGAAAAATGTCATCCTAGATAGTGTCTTTTAAAAATATACCTAATGTTTGACTAAAACTAAATCTGTTCGACCTATACCCGATGGTTATCGATCTTTTGTACTTCTAAATGCAGCCCAAAGAAGGCTCGTCAAACCATCTTAGAGGAATAGGGTTTTTATGGGTAATATGTATATACGTCAAATCGAAAAAAATGGGTGGACTAATAAACTTATAAGACTTTCGACAGCGATGCAACAAGTTACGTGATCATGAATGTATTGAAAGAAAAGAAACCACCGATGGAGTATCGTCCTACTCAAGACTAATGTGTTTAACTTCAGAAACATCTGTTTTAAATCTTAAGCGACACGTATGAGTCAAATAACTGGATCGTGTGATTTTTGTTATAGACTGAAATGGTGTTGTTAGTTTCAATAATTGCCATATTATGTATGTAAATAATAGACTAAAAAATTAAAATATGAACTAAATCTGTTCGATTTTATAAGAACAAGAACTCCCTTTAATTGCATTTAAAACGAGAACAGGCGAAGATGCTCTTTTTGAATGACCACGAATGGAAAGAAATGTTTTATAAAGTTTTTCGTGGAATAGTAAATTTTCATAATTGCAGGAAGTAATATAAATTGTAATTTAAAGGCGGTCATTTTATTTGAAAGCGTTGATCGCAAAATGTTTCGTGTTGTTAAATTTATTTACGACAGGAAATTTATTCTAAAACAGGAGATACATTTTATTCCTTGTTAGCGGCTGCAAGCGTCAAAAACGATCGTATAGGGGAGTTCTTAAGATCAGTATTTCGACGTAATCATTGTGGCATAACCGATATGACCATTCGGTACCAGTACTAAATAAATAAATACTGGTCGTATAAGGCGTAACCCTATACGATCGGAATTTTCACAACCACACAAATCAAAGCTTACATAATATGTATATATTACTTCCTGATAGAATAACCTTCATTTTGCGTCACTATCGGCGTTTTAAGCAGACGCCACTGCTGTTTTGAGATCAGCGAAGTTAAGCTGCTTTGGGTGTCAGTACTCTGGAAAGGTGATCGTCGGAATGGCGACGATTTTGATTCCCTTCGTCTTGAATGCTCTCTCTCAAAGGGTTCGTGATGAAAGCTGTTTCTTTTGCTTTCATTACAATATAGACTATTATGTATATATGGATGTAAATCTACAACGAAAAATTTTATAAAACGAAGAATTAAAAAAAAAAAAAAACTGACCACACTCATCGGTGGTGACGTCAGTACCCTTCCAAAGTTCTCGTATTATAAGCAAGTGGTTAAGGCGATTTCTTGTTGATGTGAAATTCCAGTTGTACAGAATTCCAGTTCCTCTCATTTTACTAATTATTTGATCATTTGTACATAATAACACATTCTCATAATGAAACTAAGCAACACCTTTTCATACGACAAGATTATAACAAGGCTTCGGTGACGTAGTCACACCATCCAGTTACTGACCACAATAAAATGCAAAAACAAACGCTGAAAATAAAACAATGTCGTACCTTCCTTACAAACACATGAGCCGCATTTCGGAAGGGTTTTCCATCGAATAATACATTCATATCATGGTGAACCTTTTGTATAAACTATCGAAAAATAAAACGTTTCTTCGATTTGATTCTCGTGTATCATATTACCCCTAAAACCTCTATTCCAAAAGGGTTATCTAATTATCAGGTTTGACTTGCAGAAGCCGATCGCAAGCTGCCATCTTTTGTTTAGGCTGCATTTAGAAAGTACAAAGATAGACAACCATCGGCAAGGTAGCCGAACAGATCGCAGTTGAAATTGTTTCATGCACAAAAATTCAAGCCCGTTTAAAAGACACTATCTCGGTTTGATTTTCCCAGTAGACTCCACTGGATCTAGAAATACTGTACCATTTCTAGGCGTTGGTTATACTTCATTTCCTTAGTTCTAGAATATTATGGACTGCACAAGTGGTCAAGCCTACCCCAAGTTGATAAATAGTAAAGTCCATAGTGCCTGGGCTCGATGAATTTTAGTTATACAAAGCCTTGGTTTGTAAAAATATTTATTTAATATTTTGGTTTTTGTTTTGTTTTCATTTTAATGAGATGGTTCCAGCTTCGATCTGGTTCTCGAGAATTTTTCATCTGGAAAAACCGCCATCAATTTATGACACGTATTTCGCAAAGAATGTAATTCAAGTGATACGCGATTTCTTACAATATATTTTCTATACTGGATGTCCTGACAGTAATCGCATATGAGGAAGTAAAAAAATTCAGTACTTGGTTAGTCCAAATATATTCATGTTTTCTCCATCAAATAAAGCTAATAAAAAATTGCATACTCTTCCAAGTGCCTATTCTCTTGTCTGGTGTATCAAATTTCACTATGAAATAACTCTTTTTCAATACTTCACATGGAAAACTGCTATCAGCTAAGTTTTCTTTAAAACAACTGTATACAATGTAAGTTCTCTAAATAATAAATTAATAGACAGAAAAATAACAGATCCACTTACACCAAGAATGCCAACTTGTGATAGTGTCCCGTTTATCAGAGGATACAACGTTTATTTGTACAACAAGTTAAACGTTTTGATTCTCGTGTATCATATTACAAAACCTCTGAATCTAATTATAAGGTTTGACGGCCATAAACAAAGATGCGAATAATCTTAAGGTCGAAACCCATTAACTTTAAAGACACTCGGTCCTTATTCTAGAAATACTATAATATACTGTAGTTCATTTCCTTAAAATATAAGCCTCTTTCGTGACATATAATGAAAATATAAGCCTCTTGCCTGCGGCCAATTTACTTTCGTGTCCCAAATGTAGTTTGGGAAATTATGTAGGGGCCTCCCGTAGGCTTCTTAAGGTCAGTTATCGAACAGCAAATTTAATACAAATTATAAACGTTTTAAAATCATTACAGAGCTTCTTCCCCGCAACAGATTGCGGTCTTCGAATTGCTTTTCATAAAAGAAATAGTTCCAAAATTAAAACCAAACTACCACAACCCCTCTCTACCTGGCATAACCATACGAGTTCTTGGGACCTTTCGCTGCTTCTTCTTCGAGTCCTTCGTCTTCTTCCCTTCACTTGAAATGGTCATTCTCTTACCACTTTGTGTTTCTTTTTTATTTTATTATAATTATTTTGGCTTTTAAGTTGAATCTTTTTATTATATGTTTTAAGTGTGTTCGTCTTTTTGCAGCTGTGATAATGGGGCTGGACCCCGTTATGTCGTTGCTTAATAAAGCTTTTGCAAAATCAACATAAGATGTTTCCCTTCCATATATATATATATATATATATATATATATATATATATATATATATATATATATATATATATATATATTCATAATTTCATAATTAAACAAAAATTAAGGCTTTTGAAAATCGAGAGGGGAGCAGTATAAGACAGGGATTCAGTGGCGGTCACCTTTCCAAGTACTGACCACACCCAAAGCTGCTTAACTTCACTGATCAAAAATTCCCAAGTCGCGTCTTCTTAAAACGCCGTTAACGACGCAAAATGAAGGTTATTCTATCAAATAATATATTTATATCATGGAACTTTCTTGTGCGGCTGCAAAAATTCCGATCGTATAGGGATACGCCTTATACGATCAGTATTTTATTGATTTATGGTTTTACTTGGGGTAGAGTGATATGACCACTGGTTATGCCACTCTACGAAGGAATATGTCTTGGAACTCCTACAGTATCTAAAGGTTGACGCACCAACGCCAAATCAAATCGCTTTAAATTACAATTATATTACTTCCTGCAAAATTTTGTACTATTCCCAAAACATATCTGCCACCAACAAACGTCTTCTCTTTATAAAATCACACATGAAATCCACCTTGAATTATATTAATTGCATAGAAAACATTTCATGTCAACGATCACCATCTCAAGCACCTTGCCATCGTCGTGGCGATGCGATTTGTTTTCTTCTCTTCGTCTTGAATGACGACGTCCAATGGAAACAAAGATGGTTCGTGATCGCTGCTGCATTTTTGTCCTTTGCTTTTCATTACAATATAAGTTTATTATCTCTCTCTTTATATATATCTTTTAACATTGTCTCTATTTTATATTCTCTCTAATTTTTTTGCAGTACTGAGTTTGGACACAGCCCTATTATAGTACTTGACAAAAGTAAGATTGTTTTTTGTGACTATCGAAAATGAATGAATCTTTTCTGCAAGATCAGATTATTTGTACTAAATGTCGCCCTTTTGTTTCCGACAAGATTTGTTAAGCCCCTTACTTCTATTTGGCTGCAAGTTTTCTGTCTTTTTCAATTGCAAGTTAATTTCCAAGAAATTAAATCCTATTACTGCAAGATTTTATTTTCCGAAAAGATAATGTAGTACAAAGTTCATCATTTTTCAATAAAACAAAAACAAAATGTAACAAAATACTTCCTCTACTCCATGTCCTTTAACTATTTGAGAACAGTCTTCGTTTTGTTTCAATATTTTTGCGTACTAATATTTGTGAGTGACCAGCCCTCCTGCCAGATCTTCACTTGTCCCAATTTTTCTTTGTGACTACATCTAAAGAATAGGACGTTTTCTGTCAGACTAAAAAATCATTACCATTTTGTTGAGGTAAATGTCGAGACTGAATTTTATTTCGTCCAAATTCACCATTTTAAAGCCCTTGCAGAAGCGAAACGTTTACAAGCTGCCATCTTTGTTTTCCATTTGCGTCGTCATTCAAGGAAACGAAGAGATAAAAAACAAAATCTTATCGCCACGACGATGGCAAGATTTTATGAGATGCTGATCGCTGTTGAAATGTTTTGTAGTGACAATATAATTCTGGTGTCATTTTGGCGTGATTTCAATAAAGCAAAAACAAAGATGTGTTGGTAACAAAATATATATTAAAGAATAGTAGATTTTCTACAAATTAAACAAAAGTAATTTAAGCGATAACTTGGCGTCATGGAGTCTGACGTTAACCTTCACTGATCGAAAAACTCCACGCGTCTTCTAAACTTAGGAGCTGGACTATTCAACTTCGTATAGCGGCATAACCGAGTGGTCATGTCTAGGCCATAATATAAATCATTGAATTACTGAAATATGACCACTTATGATCGGAATCTGTCTTGAAACACGAGAGTTCCATGAACTAAAACATATTATAAAATGATAGAATAACTATTAATTGGTCGCTATCGTTTTTAAGCAGACGTCCAATGGAAACTGATTTGATATCAGCTTTATATATATGCTTTTAACATTGAATGACGTTAAGCAGCTTTTGGTGACACAGTACTCTGCCAGTAGGTGAAAGGTAAGAGCTTTTGTGACACTTAAGGCTCAAGATCAGAAATTACCTTTTAAAAGGTTTCTTTTCTTTCATTATAGCTATTTGTATTTACGTTTTGTCATTTGCATTCATAAAACAAGAATAAAAAAAATCTTATTTGGTGACGTCGAACGCCCCTGTTATTAGTGAAAAGTCTGTTTTAAGTCAAAACTTTCTTGTTGGTGTGACATTCAGTCGATCACCTGAATTCAGAAACAGTCATTTTTTGTTTCGACTATTTACCTCTATCACATTCTCTTAATGAAACTAGAAACTCTACGGCACAAAGGGACATTTTTATGAGACTAAATAAATCCATTTATTGAGGTCACTATGCAGCTGAAATTGGAAATAATATAGAAGTCGTCCTTCTTGACAACAATTAAAAAGCCAAGGAGGACTTCCAGAAAATAATACATTCATGTCATGTTTGTTTCCATTGGACGTCGTTTTCAAGAAAGAGAAGAAAAAAAAATCGATCGCCTCGACGATGGCAGTTAATTACCCGTTTCTTCGATGCTGATCGTTGTTGAAATGTTTTCTAAAACCTCTATTAATATAATTATAAGGTGGATTTCATGCGCTGATTTAGAAAGTACAAAGATAGACAACATGGGTGGGAACAGATGTTTTTTCAGGAAAGTAAATTTTAAGCCCGTTTAAAGACACTATCTCGTAATTTACAGATTTGATTTGGCGTTGGTTCTGATCTCTAAATACTGTACCAGTTCAGACATTTCCTTCGTAGATTTCATAACCTAGAATCATATGGAAACCCATTAACTATTCGGTCCCTAAATCAGGTATAACTGAAAATATAAGGCCTCCCGTGTACATCAATGCGGCCAATTTACTTTGCAGCCCAAATGAGAGTTCCATGATTATAAATCCCGTGTGGCTTCATTTGAACAGCAAATAACCTTCAAATTATAAACGTTTTAAAATAACGGCTTTTCCCCGCAACAGATTGCGCAACTTGCCGTTTTAAAAGAAATAGTTCCAAAATTAAAACAAACTACTGGGTGTCTCTACCTGGAAACCATGACCCTTGGGAATTCCTGCTTCTTCTATGTCCGTCTTCTTCCCTTTTAAATGGTCATTCTCTTACCACTTTTTGTTTCTTTTTTTATTTTATTATAATTATTTTGGCTTTTAAGGTGAATTCTTTTTACTATATGTTTTAAGTGTGTTTAAAAAAACACATTGCAGCTGTGATAATGTGACTGGACCCCCAGTTAATGTTAACGCTTAATAAAACACTTTGCAAAAGGCGATTTCTTTCCTTTTGTATATATATATTTATATATATATAATTCATTTCTTCGATCTATCATATTACTAAAACCTATATAGACATATATATTCAAAAAGCTTTTCATAACACCTTCTCATAATTAAACAAAAGCCCGTTTAAGCACTTTTTGAAAATCGACATAAAGACAGAGGATCAGTGGCGGTCACCTTTAAAGTACTGACCACACCCAAAGCAGCTTAACTTCACTGATCGAAAAACTCAGTGCGTCTTCTTAAAACGCCGTTAGCGACGCAAAATTGAAGCTTATTCTATCAAATAACATATTTATATATGAGTTAACTTCGTGTGCAGCTTGTCTAAGAAATGGTCATCTTTTTGGAAGGCCTTTACGATTAGTATTTATTGATTTATGGTCAATCTAGGGTCAACATAAGATTTTCCATCTTTTCTTAATTATGCCACTCTACGAAGGAATCTGTCTTGAAACTCTTTGTATCTAGAGGTTGCGTCTTTTAAACAATTATCAAATACAAATCAAATCGCCTTTAAATTACAATTATATTTCTTCCACCCAACATTTGACTATTCCCCAAAACATTTCTTCCCAACACTGTATTGGAGGTTGACGCACTTCTCTGTTACGCGACTTATGCCGTGGAGGGAAAAGTTGGGTTCGCTCGGAAAAAGTTTCTTTGTAAAAATCGATACGTCCCAACTATAACTGATATAGGCTTCTGGTTTGTTTTATGATGTCGGCAAATTATTGAATTTTTTCCTAAAGCAATCAGAAATCTTTGCAAGGCTTAGAAATAATAGAAAAAGTGACGAACGTGAAATTTTTAAGGAAAATCGTAGACCTTTTTTTTTAAATAATCACTAAAAAATATAATAATTAGGTTTGTGGAGTCTATTTATATAAGTAAATTGTGTGGGTATGTTTGAAATTTCACATGAATGAATCGTTTTGCAATAAATGTGTTTGCTAATTAGCTATTACCGATTAAAAAATGCTAATTTTTACAGTGCAATTTTCAGATTTTCCAACCTACTTATGTTGACGTTTCTCGTATCTAAGTAAGGAATAACGATAGAAAAAATAAAGGTGGCATTAGAAAGCTGAATAAATTTACTATAAAACACACAAAATAAAGATATATGTATTGTTGGAATAAAACTGAACAATAATCGTTAGATTACGGACAATCTTTTTCTCTCTCTTTCTACGAAAATATGCGGCAACTATTATATAGAAACGTTGATATTTTTACATTTTGCTGTTCAGCACGATAAAGTGCAAAGAATGGCCGTTCGGATGATATATAATACATGCACATTGAAGTTATTTACAAGCGCACAAAAATTATCTACGCATGCACAAAATCCTGCCGAACTACGGCGTTCAACGCGTTCAACGCTGACATTTTCGTAATTTCTCGGTAATAAATAATGCTAGAAAAAAGTAAAAAATATATGGAAAGCAAATGAATTTCCTACATTATATAATACCTAAAATTAATGTGTTGCCGTAAATAGTTGAGCAATTGAAGCTCAAAGATAAGTTTTGGTTCACGTACAGTCAATTGTTCTCCCAGATTTTTATATCTAAACGTTGATATTTTTACATTTTGCCGTTCAGCGTTCAGCTCGATAAAGTACAAAGAATGGCCGTTCGAATGATATATAATACATGCACACTGAAGTTATTTACAGATACACAAACAGGCGTACAAATTATTCAAAACTGTAAACCCTAGGCGGAACTACGCGGCTCGACTGGGTTCTCAAGTGGTCATATTTACGCTACATTTTCGAATTACTCAGTAATGCATAACGCAAAGAAAATATTGAAAATTGCAATGGAAAGCTGAATAAATTTGCTATAAATAGCCCACGTAAAAGCAATATGTGTTTCCCAATGAAAAAATTGAGCAACTGAAGCTGAAAGATGGAAATGTTGTTGAAAGACAGAAATATATATAAATATAAAAAAGTAAATTCTTACGAAAAGAAAACGTTGCGATTTTTACATTCAGAGGTTTAACATGTGAAATGCCGGTTTCCTGTTTACGTTTTCTTGTATTTGATCTGCCCGCGCAATGGCGCAGTCCTCGTCTTCCTCGGATGACTCGTTTTTTTGCAAGAATTTCCGAAAATAACTTACGAATGGCGCGGAATTCGCGTCATCGGAGCACTTACGGCGAAAATTTATAGAAGCGGTTTCCCGTCATCGGATCACCAGAGGGTGTGTGTGTGTGTGTGTGTGTGGTGTACACATACATTATATATATACGCAGTGTTTCTTTAGAAAGTCGAAGGCAAAAACATGAATAAAGGTAATTTTAGTTCAGACGCAGGGGAAAGCAACCTTGCACTTTGCGCCTTGAGATAGATAGATAGATAGATAGATAGATAGATAGATAGATAGATAGATAGATATATGTGTACGTATGTAGTTAAACCGCAAAGTCCTTTGCAGTTTCTAAATTACAGGGAGATCTATCTCAACCGAATTCAGTACTAATTCAGTACACGAATAACACATTAATTTTATTAATGAATAGTACCCACTTACTGAACAGTCCCTATAGACATGGGCTCAGATCTTTAAAGAGGAACGCGCCTTCTCTCTCTCTTCTCATTTATATTTATATATATATATATATATATATATATATATATACTATAAAATTCATTATTACAGTAGTAATCATGGGTTGATTTTCAGACCTAGAGGACTCAATACTCAAGTTTACCTCATCAAATTATATTCACCATTCCTGCAAAATTATGATCACGGGAAAATGAAATAAGATGGAAGGACATTGAAAAACACGTGCTGAATTTAACCTTAAAATTAATTTAATACCTAAAGGTTTAACTAATAATCAGGCAAATATATAAGAAATAAATGTATGTTACATACTGAAAGGCACTCTCAAAATTACAAAGTTCAAGGAATAAGAGTAATAGCCCTTTTAAAGCATACACACACACACATAACACGACACCAAATAACTGACTAACTGCACAAAAAAATAGCCAAAAGCTGCTCCTTCCCCTTCTGCATTCGAGTTTTATTGTGAAACGAGACGACACAATCACTGTGAACACAGACCTGACTTACAAACTTCAAATCAACATAAAAACTTGAAGTCTTAAGTTTATTATCAAAAATAAAACTAAAAAGCACAGATCTGACTTAAGGAAATTTCCAAATCAACATAAAAACTTCAAGCTAATGTAAGTTCGTTATCAAAAATAAACTAAAAGCACAATATTCTGGAACCTCTACATATCTGGCTAAACGTAGTGAATCAAATGGTAGCGTGTGACAACACAATTGCCCGTTTAGATGATGTCATTGCCTAAACAGGGTACACGTATTACCCCTACACACACATTCTAAACACAATACTGGTTTGGCAAAGTGACAAGCGCTGGGCACCACACAACACTTATGTAGTCTTAAGCGTCATTTTCTTTGGAAGGTTATCAAAAGGGAATCTACCTCAAAAGGCAAATTTTTACAACAGCCCGTATCAAGTACACCTTGAAAACAACCTTTTTCAGATTAGCTACTGACAGGATGAGTTTGTCAAGTAATTATATATGGTTACAGTTCCTAACTTAGATCGCCAAACAACAATGCCATAGGTTTCCTAATTAAGGGCACATTAGCTCTTGAAGTACATTTAATGAATGAATTGCTTTACTGTGTCCCTGTAAATAGTTTGGGGACTATATCAGTCTGATTCCTGTTCATGACCTAGTAATGACCAGTATATTGCTTTTATACAATGCACAGTAATGTGCATTGGGCGAAATAGCATATGTCCAAAGAGCCGTAGCGTAAGCCTACTACCTCTCTCTCTATTTTCCCTACAAACAGGTCAGATACCATCATTTTTACCATCTTGTGTATTGTTTGATTCACTGAGTGATCGCAACTCTTTATAAATGGCATTAAACATACATTTTCAAGTATTTAATTTAGAAACTCGCGATGAAAATATTACTTATGCAGTAAATATCGACTTTTTGCAGCAGGAATTAACAGGCACTGGCCACTATTGCCAAGAGGAGAAGCAAATAATGCATAATATATTTCACGGTGTTCTCATTTGAAGAATATTATGTTGTTAAATTAGTGTTGCATTATGTTTAGATGTATCTGACTAAAACGTATATATATCATACAGGACATAAGCTGTGAAACTGGGAAGTTTTTTCTTAGGCATCGTGACCCAGCAAAGTAATAGATATGGGACCAAGGAGCCAAAGGGCGTGGCGTAAGTCATGGATCAGCTGGCGCTCGCTTTGATTGGTCCTGACCACTACCCTTATACTCTTCCAGACTTGTAGTGCAGCAAATCGAGTCGCGTCTTTCAAAATCGTTCAGATAGTGAAACAAAATGAAGGTTATTTAAATAACATATTTATAGTTCCACTCATCAGAAAATCGGTGCGGCTGCAAAAAATTTAATATCCGATCAAATTCAAGATGGCGCTTATCGACAGATTAGTAATTTTTCACTGAATGGCATGCACCCTGGGCAATATGATATGACCACTTCCATATGCTATTTCTTGTGAATATTATGTTTTGGAACTTCCCAGTACAGTTTCTTTAAATATGGGCCAATGGCTGCCAAGAAAAGGTAGAAACAATAATTATAATGAGAAATAATGCCCGTTCAACAATTATCTTTTAAGCAAAATCTTGTTTCATCTGTGGTTTTACACTGTATTGGCCTTGCTCTTTCAACAACCCATCAATTTTGACTTATGAAAATGGAGAAATGAAAGAGTGTATGTCTGCACACAACCAGGGGCAAACTTTCACTTTGTAACTCAGCATGGGGTTCAGTGCCAGCTAATCCAGCTGATACTAACTGTAGTCTTAGACTAGTAGTTGTAGTATAGTTTAGTTTAGTGAAATGCTTTCCTAACAGCCCCAACCAGCTATAGTTAGATAGGCTTACCTGAATAGAAAAAATGTGAGCGCGGGAGAGCCGTGCCAAGGTATGGGGGCTGTAATGATGGTTCATGTACTTACCTTTTTTGTACAGATAACACTTAAATGGCATAATGAATGATCGGGTTAGGTGTAGGGAGACTAACCTAGTTGAATCCCATACAGGAATGTGTGCTTTGTTTAAAATGGTAAAATGGATAAATCGTTTAATCATAAATGGCAGAATGATGCCAATTAGCTATTGAGCAGAGAAAACAAACTGGAGTTTGTGTTGTCTTGTCAGAAGGACAAGGGTGAGCACTTGACATCACCTCCAGAGTCATCATGTCCTAGACCATGATCGGGTACACAATGCTGGCAAGACAACCCATGTTCAGAAAAATTAATAAATGCCACTGATATTATCAGCAAGGCTGGATGAAGGTATAAAAGGCACACTCAGGAAAAATGCAGAAAATACCATATGAACTTCGCTTGTTGTTTAACAACACTAAACTGGACCGTTAGAAACGCGACAATCTTTTGACTCTCCAGACTACTGAAACTAGTCGTGCAAAATTATGCTTCGAACCAGTTGACAATTTTGCATTTTCTGTGAGTAAGTGGCACCTGCATCTGATCTCAGACAGAAGCTAGTTACCGTTCGGCCTTGACTTGAAATTGCCGATGCACATTGAAGTTAGTGATGGCAAGCTCCTTGCTAATTGACTGGTGGGATGTCATTGCACGGAGTTTAACGCGTTCACCATGCCTGTCTTTGTAATTTCAACAGAAAAATAATCCTAGAAAAAAGCCTGAGAAAACTGCCAAGATAGCACTGAGTCTGAATCAGATGTTATCCACTAGTTCTATCAGAACTGATGACATACATTGTTGAAAACAACCTTGTTCAGATGATCAATTGAAGCTGGCAGATATTTGCCACCTCTACACCAGCAACGTTTCGCAACAATTTTTAGAGTCACCCATGTGCCAAACGTTGATAAAGACAAACTTGCCAGTTCCAGCTTGAGCTCGATAAATCTACAAAGATGTATTACGTTCAAAAGGATGTATAAAAGCACTTGCTCAATGAAGTTATCTTTCAGATACACAAATCATTGCTAAAGCAGCAAATATTCTGGTGCGCACTCTACTTGATCATCAGTCACGGAACTATGGCACATTTTCTGGGTTTCATGTACGAAATTCATGTGCCTCCTCTCCTGCTCCAGTTTGTAATGGTACATCGGTAATGCATAACAGTTAAATTTGGGCAAATCAGACCAGGCCATTGCACAGCTGAATAAATTTGCTATAAATCCCGATACAAAGAGCAATATGACACTCCCAGAAAAAACACCATTCCCAGTCTGAAGCTGGGACGGAAATGTTGTTGAAACTAGGGAAGAGAAACCTGGTTGAAATGCTAAAAAATGGCCTCAGTATTCTTACGACAAGAAACGTTGCGGTCTCTCTTACATTCAGGAGTTTAACATGTTGAAAATGCCGGTTTCTGAGGTGTTTCTGTCCCCCAGTATGTAAAAGGTTGCCCACTGCAGTGATGGACAACATCGACCTCCATCTTCAACTCCGGATGACCTCCTTTTTTTGGAACTAAGCATTTCCATATTTCAGCACCCCACCAAGGAGAACAACTGGACAAGAAAGGCAGCAATTCGCGTCACCTGAGAAAGTGAGGTCGAAAAATTTATAGCCGCACATTCCCAAACATCTCACCAGCTTGTGTGTGTGTGTGAACCCTGTACCAAACACTGCAATACAAGCCACCCACAGATATTTCTTTAGAAAGAAGACAAAAAACTGGCAGACATGGAACATCTTTAGAGGCCTCCACTGTGTTCTCCAAACTGGAGTCACTACCCTCTCAGAGTGGAAGAGAGTGACCTGATAGGTCCTGGAGATTTGATAGATAGATAGATAGATAGACTGCTGGCATATGGATGAGGCTAGACTTGATATGTTTGAAAAACAAAGTCCTTATGCGGCCCATTCCACCAACCAGGAGCTCTTCTCCTCCAACAGTACTAACACCCATAACATTAATGGTTGTATTAATGCAGGCCACCAGTGTACCACAATTAGAGGACCCTGCTGAGTGGGGATGGCAAAGTCTGGTGAAGACATGGGCTCACAAAACTCGCCCTTAGTCTGCCAAGAGTTGCCAACAGCTTACAAATGTGGATGCAAAGCCTCTGTCAGGAAAGGTGCAAGTGCTCTCTGGGTCTTCCCTGCTCAGCTCTGTGCACTTGCAAATGTGAAGTCTAGATAAATATTGCCCTCTCTTCATAGATAATCTAGCTTGATATCCAACGTGTCATGTTATGCCTATTCTTATCCTCGAATTTTTCAAAGGTGTAGGTTGAGAGACCTATACATATTTATATATTTAGTCCGTATTTCTCTTTTCTTCTTATGGTTACAGTCTTAGTAATCAATGTTGTATGTGACCATACCATTACTATTTCTTGAAAATACATCATGGTTAAACTGTCTGATTATAATATACCATTAAATAAAATTAGTTGGTCTCTATGTCTGCTAAGCTGTGGATAAAAAAAAAAATTTATGAATTTTGTACGCCATCTAAAATTACAATTCATTTAGTAAAGGTTTTCATATCAAACAGGTATGGAACATTTTTATAACCTAAAAGTCGAGGTTAAAACTGAAAAAAAAACTGGCATATTCCATCCATAGATGCTCAAACCAGAATCTCTAGTAATGGCCCTTTTGAAAATAGCCGCCATCTGGATTTTCATAACCAGCGCCCTTTCTAAAAGAGCGTACTGCTTAAAAATGTTTGTGCCAAATTTCTCCTTCCCTTCACTATCTGAACGTTTTTACAGCAATCTGCTGCACTACTGTGAAATATGCAGGGCATCCTGGACTTACAAACTTCAAACCAACATTCTTCTGCTTGAGGCTCTTCTTAAGGGGTTATTCTTCAAAAGATCAACGGGTGTGCGGTTCTGATAATAAATTACAAGATCATTCTCTTAAAAACTTCATTCGCTACGTTTCTTAACGTTTTTATCAAAAATAAACGTCCTCACGGTACTATTCATCCGGGCCTTATAATAGATCTTTATGTCATCTTGGGGGCAAATTGTGTAGCGTTGTACCCATTTTTTCCAGCCAGTTCATTTCTTTGTTGATGAGTTTGTTGGTGAAACCATTGTTCACCAACATTTGTGCAGCACGTTCAGATTCTTGTTGGTGTCCTGCCAGGAGGAAATGGGAAAGTGACCCTTTTGGGCCTGACTGTCGTTCTCTAAACCTGGCAGGGCTCAGGGATCCCCATTCAAGCAAAGTCCCAAATTGGTGGATTTTTGTGTAGACTGATGTCTTCAAGTTCCGTTCGATTTTGTGACCATAACGTCGATGAAGGGGACCATCCTCGATAGTTATTTCAAACACTACATTGTTGGAAGGTCAGACGAAGGGGCTTCAACCCCCCTCGTTGTCTGCTTGAACCCAGACGTCGTCGATATATCGGGCATATTTCTTCGGCTCTGCTCTAAAGACACGTCTGTACGAAGATGGCGCCTTTCAGAGCCCATCGCAACGCACAGGGCTGTATACATGTGCCCTCTGATGGCGTGCGAAAGGCGCCATCTCCAGATTGGGCGTCCTCTTTGCAAATTTTTACATGGGCACTGTAGAAGAACGTGTCTTCGGAGAATCCAGCGGCCGAAGAAATATGCCCGATATATCGACGACGTCTTCGTTCAAGCAGACAACGAGGAGGAGGTTGAAGCCCTTCGTCTGACCTTCCAACAATGTAGTGTGTTGAAATACACTGTCGAGTTCAGCACAGACGACCGGCTCCCCTTCCTCGACGTTATGGTCACAAAGACGGAACGGAACTTGAAGACATCAGTCTACAAAAATCCACCAATTTGGGACTTTGCTTGAATGGGGATAGCGAGTGCCCTGCTAGGTTTAAGAACACGACAGTCAGACCTTCATTAAAAGGGCCCTCTCCCACTGCTCCACCTGGCAGGACACCAACAAGGAATTCGAACGTGCTGCACAAATGTTGGTGAACAATGGTTTCACCAACAAACTCATCAACAAAGAAATTCGAACTGGCCTGGAAAATGGTACAACGGTGAGAACACACAACCTGCCCCCAAGATGACATAAAGATCTATTATAAGGCCCGGATGCATCCCCAGTACCGTGAGGACGAGAACTCCATGAAGAAAATCGTCATGGAAAACGTCACCGACCGAAGACAGTAAGAGAACAAATCTTGTAATTTATTATAAGAACCGCTGCACCTTTGATCTGGGTGATGAAGAATAACCTCTCCGCCAGCAAGAGAACCCCTCAAACAGAAGAACGTGGTCTACCAATTTGTATGTCCTGTCCGAGGATGCCCCGGGCG
The DNA here is from genome assembly GCF_040412425.1 of Macrobrachium rosenbergii. Classification (NCBI taxonomy): domain Eukaryota; kingdom Metazoa; phylum Arthropoda; class Malacostraca; order Decapoda; family Palaemonidae; genus Macrobrachium; species Macrobrachium rosenbergii. The sequence continues at coordinate 29,351,618 of NC_089747.1, forward strand.
CTTATATTGGAATGACCACGATCGTCTGTCAAAAGGATCTCCTGCCACTCCCAGGAGGGTGCCATCATGAACCACGCCCGTGCTACTCACAATATTTCCATCTCCGCGACAGTATTATACAAAATATAAGTATAATCAGGAGAGCCGCCGACCCCTCGACGTCTGCGCCTGCTAGAGGCGCTCCTCATTGCCGAGAGAAAAACCAACAATGAATACGACGCAGGAGGCATCGCTCCTACCACGAATTTAAGAAGAATAATGCAGAACACCCACCGATCCAACGAATACCTGAAAACGACAACCCTGAGAATGGAGATGCCCCTGATGAGCTGAGGCGCCCTTCGAGACAATCCCCCGACTACGACAGAAAGAGTAGATAATGACATCATTCATCCGCAGCCCAATAGCAGCCAAACTACCGCTGATGTCAGCCGGCATGACATCACGCAACGGGCAGGCCAATGGGAACGCTGGAATGAATGACATTCCCAGGTTGCGAAGATCTGTCAGGATCGAGCTTCGCCTGAGAAATTTGGCTAGAAGTTCGCTGACTGCAACCAATCAGAATTCGCCATCCATGACCCCCCGCTGAAGCCCGTGTATAAATTCAGAAGGACCTATGCAATCTGCCAATCTTCGCAAGAGGGTCTGCCCCTCACGATTCCTCTCCTACTGTACTTCACTTTCCCCACCTTTTCTTCCTCCCTTCCCATTCCGAGTACCTACCAGGAGGTTTAAACTGGATTGTATCCAGGGGTACTCCTCCTTCTCCCCCATTCCCCTCTTCCCTGTCCTTATGTACCGTACCGATCTGCCAGTCCTCTACTAGCTCCCGCTGGAGAATGACAGAAGAGTCTGTCGAAACGCGTCGCGGCAACAATTGTATAGAACCAACTGTATAGAATATATAAAGAAGCAGAATCCAGATTTTGACTTTTCCCCCATGAAATGACAAATATAGGCGAGCTGTTAGCACGCACCTCCACTGAAGAGAAGTCCGCAATAAGGAAAATAGAAAAAGTCTTCTACAAAATAAATGCAGCTGAAGCAGCAATAATATTCAATAATAATAATAATAAAATTATTGAGAATGCTCGCCATCATAGATATCGCAGAAGCCTAGGATGGGTGCTAATATTAATTAATGAATATGTCATCACCAAGTGGGCAGAGCCACAGTGAAGAGACGTTTTCCCCATACGCAAACTTCTCTTCACTGTGGGCGGAGCCTCATGACGTCATAGGTTAACGTTACTATTGTGTTCAAAACCCTTACCTGTGATTTTGATGACTCTGGCATAGGAAACACACTTTTACTCTGATAAGTACCAGAACTATTGAACTTGGTACTAAATAATACTTGTAAAAATTAGGTAGGGTTATAAAATATACACTTGCCAACTTTCACCTTTATCGGATGCTTTGATAAAAAGGTATTGCCGAAAAACCGTGTTTCATCGGCTCTGAATCCCTTTAGTAGTTCGCTAATATGGGGTATAACAGACAGATCAGGAAACACAGTAAAGCAGGAAAACAAAAGCAAAAACAACCATTACAAAAAGTAAAACTGTTAATCAGGCTGTTAGGCCCTTGTCAGTTCTGAAATTCTTGGAGTCTTCCGCTAGTCAACAAAGTGATTTTGTTCTAAAGTAGTACTTTGGTTTTTTAAAGGATTTAAAAGACTAGAAATATTTCTAAATTATGAATGCCAGAGCATTTTCATATTTCTTAATTTATAACTGTATTCTTAACAATGCCCAAGTTGCCATGAAACATATTCCTTCAACGCAATAAGGACACCTTCAATACATCTTCTGGTAGATTTATCAAAGTATTTATATATAGCTTTACCATTTTTAAAATTTATTCTACGATTTTTCCCAGGTGTTGCGAATTATAGAACTGTAATTATTTCTCGATTTACCGCATGAAATATTTTCATTTTCCGTTTAACAAAAGACCGACCACTTTCAGCAATATAGCAGAAATCACGATCCGTGCAACCTATAGCATAAACACCAATTTATTCAGACAATTTTCCAGACTTGTTTTTGATGATTTTTCTCCCAGTAGTATCATGGTACTTGAATACAATATTGTACCCGGTATATATGATATTATAACTATAGATATATATACATATATATATATATATATATATTATATATATATACATATATATTATAACATATATACATATTTAATATATATATACATATATATATATATATATATATATATATATATATATATATATATATATATATATATATATATATAATAAAACCAAGCATTGAAGGGAAAGGAGGCCGCTTCCTCCCCATTCTCATATCCTCGACGAGAGATGACATAAAAAGCACGAAATGGATGGCCAACCTAAAAGATGTGTCGGCCTCCAAAATTTTTCAAGTCACAGTTCATTTTGGAAAGGGGGATTCCGGTGTGAATGAAGGAAACGAACCTGGATGGGAGGTGGGCTGGCGCGCGGGGGCGTTGGGGCGGGGGGGAAGAGAGAGAGAATGAAGATATATAGGGACGCCAAGTTGGCGCTCCGACAAGACCGGAAAATTTTTCTTCTTACGAATCAAAGGATTTAGAAAGATTCGTTAAGCAGAAATTTTTTCATTAAAAGCTTGAAGCTGTTTGTTTTGATATTATTAAATTAGTAAGTGCTGATTAATGCGGAACCTTATCGGACTTGACCAACACACACATACACAAACATTTATATATATTATATATATATATATATATATATATATATATATATATATATATATATAAATGTGTCTGTATATAAATGTGTGTGTGTGCAGTGTTATATATATATATGTATAAGTATGTGAGTGTTATATACATATATATATATATATATATATATATATATATATATATATATATATATATATATATACATATATATGTATGTATTTACACAAAAATAACATACAACTTTATATGAAAAATTTTATGTCGGTGTTCTTTGCGTATCTGAATATTCAAGCTACCAAGCATGCTTCCATCTCTACAACGAAATGTGATAGTTTTATGAACGATAGCAATCCATGAAAACAAGACAATTACCTGCTCATTTGCTTTTGCCTTCCACAGGAATATTCAGGATCATATATATATATAGGATCATATATATATATATATATATATATATATATATATATATATATAAATTTCTGACTCGTCATATAGAGACCTATATATATAATTGTGTGTTGATATTTCTATATATATATATATATATATATATATATATATATATATATATATATATATATATAATATATATATAATCAACGCACAATCACGTGTGAAACAGGAATAAATTTCTGACTGACATCAGGATCGAACCCAGGCGTTTCAATTGAAAGACGAGACCGCTGCCAATCAAGCCCCACAAGTCATAAAGAAGTTGGAACCTGAGAACCACTGGACCTAAGGCTTTACCAGGGCAGGCTAATTGCTTGCATACCAGCGTATCTCGTCTTCTGGGTTCGATCCTGATGAGTCCGAAATACATATATATATATATATATATATATATATATATATATATATATATATATATATATATATACATATATATATATAATGTAGGCAGATAAGTAGATAGATGTGTCTTATAGATCTAATGTTGCGTTGCAAAACAACATATAAATGATAATGTGTCGTGTCGGTCATCAGTCATGAAAATTCCATAACACCTGATTCTTAAGGCGGTGTCACACTAGAAAGTTTTCCGGTATCTTTTAGCATAATGCCTCCGAACTTTGGACCACTTGGGCAATATCTGAATAATTTATAACCATGAACGATCGTCATATATTAGCCTAAACTGGTGACAGAACAGAAGTTTTTATACACCTCACTTACGCGTCATCACAAGAACAAACCATTGTACATAAATATAACAAATATTATTTGCTGCTTTACACAGAGTTTGGCAACAAGATATCAAGAGACTTGTGACACCGCCTCAAAGGCAAATGGTCCTGTGACACATTTCAAGCATCTTTTACCATCTTACCAACCAAGAGAGCACAAATTGTACCTATTTATTCCAAACGTGTATTTTCTAGTTCGTGCAGGTGTGATGCTTCCTTAGTGACCCCTTGGTCACTATAAGTTCGTCTCCTGCCACAGGTTGTTAGTCATTTCAGTTTTACCTCCGGCGGTGTGAGTTCTTGGTGACGTCCATTTTGCCGTTGGTGTTGGTTTATTGGCCACTTCAACTTTATCACCCTCATTGACACCTTAGCAACAATAATTTTGCCCTTGTATTGACCTCTTGGTGACTTCGATCTTGACACCAGTATTGAATTCTTGATAATTTCAATTTTACCAAGTGATTACCTTTTGATCCCTTAGGTACTACCTACGTAGTTACAGCAAGTTGCTCCAATATTGCCATCCGTATCGGGTTCTTGTGACTTCAGTTTTACCACCGTCACTGGTTTATTGGTGACTGACTTCGGTATTGACTTCTTAGTGACTTCAACTTGACGACTCAGAGCCAAACTGGCGGCAAAATTCTGGAGGATAACATAACACTCGATTGTGTGACCATGCCTTAAATGGCCTCTAAACGCAGAAATAGAGTTGAGGCTTAAGGTATTATTAAAAAAAGTCTTTATGAAAGTTGTGAGTCAAAGTAAAGGTATTTTGCATGGCTGTTAAATATTTATATCATTATTAACAGAGAACACTGTTTCAGCTGGATTAAGTTTTATATTTATTTTTTCTCTTTTTCTTATGATTTTCTCCTCTGGTGGTTGCAAGTCACTGGGAAAATACTCGTATGCTGGGTCTAACTCATTGTTATTTAATTATGATATACCGAGTGAGTGTTACTAATACCTATCTGCGGCATATACAAATGTCATACTTCGAGTGAACTGGGTAGCCATTGTCATAAACAATTTGGAAAGGGGCGTCAGTTGCAGTTTCCTCTAACTGGTCGACTAGGCTGTTCTCTAAGGCAGTGTCGGTGCGGCTGAGTGAGTAGGTGACCTTGGCCGGGTGGTGTCTGTTCAAACGTTCGAGGGCGGGGGAGGGTTGGGGGTCTAAATTATATCAGGTGCTACCAGTGCAACTACTGTTTCATTTAGAGAAGAGATAGGAGTATCTTCTCTAAAGACAAGAGTGGTAAATGGGAAGCCGCAGTATGAAAACAGTAACCTAAATTAAATTTAAAAAAATATTGAAAACGACAGCCAGGTAATACAAGAAAAAGAACAGAAATGGTGGAAACCAGAAATGAAATGTTAGCAAGAGGTAAGCGTGAATACAAGTAAAATTAAGGAAATGACAAAGATATAAGTGAAAAGTCAAAACTAAATAGTAGATAATGATAAGTGGAAAGAGTTAGAAATAACGTGAGTTTATAAAAATGCAAGAAACAGAAAGAAAAAATTAAAGGAGAGCAATTGTACGACAGTACTTACGCATCAGTCATTTTTTAGAGCAAGGGCTAAAATATTAAAACTGAATATCATAAACAGACAAAGGAAGAAGTGTCAATTGCAGTTTTTGTGAAATGCAGATCTAATTCACTATTTCCTAATTTGCCAGGAATACAGGAAAGAAAGAAGTGACGTAGTTAACCTAAAACCGCCATATGAATACGACCAGTATGACGAAGTTAGAAAATTTTTATTCTGTGAAAATAATATTGAAAATAGAAAAGAAATCTCATATCACGTGCAAAAACACAAAATGAAAATCTTTAAACATAAAAACACCACACAGCAACTGAAGCGCCGTTGCAAAGGCAAAACCTGAATCCTGAACCTCCATCTGGATCTTCGGTCGTTGTCGTCGGCTGGGCATTCAGCGCACGAGGTTGAATCAAGAGTACGAGGTGCGGCGGACGACTCCTCCGAATTAATTATGGAAGGGAGAGCATTTCTTCCTTAATATTCATCGAGGAACGGAGTCGCTGAATAGATAAGGATGCCTTCAGGCGTAGTTGGCGTCTATATGGGACGGCATCCAGGGTTTCTACCGACTAATAGAGTAGGGAAGTCTCAGGTCCCTTGGTGCGTCGTTCTCTAATGATCATACATTGCCCTTTCCTGTTGGAGACGAAATAGTTGTTGTGAGGCGGGTGGTCTCCATACCGGTATAAGAATGACGAACGCCCTCATAATTGACTCTTCCCGTAGGGAGTTAGTGCCGTCAGTGCACCTCGTGCGGTGTACTGTAGGCATTACTTAAGGTTCTTGGCAGCATGCCCTCGGCCCCTAGCTGCAACTCCTTTTGTTCCTTTTCCTCTTTCTTCCATCTTACTTTCCACCCTTTCCTAACAACTGATTCATAGTGGAACTGCGAGGTTTTCTTCCTGTTACACCTTTTAAACCTTTTACTGTAAACTTCCATTTCAGCGCTGAATGACCGCATACTTCCCAGTGCTTGGCCTTTGGCCTAAATTCTACATTCAGTTCAGTTCAATTCATAATTGACTCTGACTCGGCAGACGACATTCCGCCTCCTCAAGGGCAATTGCCTTTCTTGCGTTGATGTGACAGAGACGTTCTCCTTGATTTCGTAAAGGCGTTGGAGGTGCATTGTGACCTTATAAGATAGTGTTCTGGGCCACTTACCTTCAATAGGTTTGGTTTGGCTGCGTCTCTGTACTAATCATTTATGGTCAGCTTAATCTACTTCTTGATTTCCTCGTTCGAGAAGCCATTCTGTCACCACCAGAGAAGAAAATCATAAGGTAAATTAAATACGTAAAAATACTTGATACAGTAACAAGTTTAATCTTCAGCTCTAGGAAAGGGCATTATTATTATTACTACTGTTCTTTAGTCTCGATTGTTGCAAAAGAGCAGAACTTGTAACTTCAAAATACAGGTCTGAAAGGTTTGGAACATTGCTCAAACTCTTGTTAACAGGTGACAGCTATTTCATATTCAAATACGAATGCTACAGTCAAAGAGAATGCTGAAATATAGCTGTTTCACGTTCAACGAAGAGAATTACAAAAAAAGAGAAGGACAGAAGTTAACAGCTACTTCACGTCAACAGAAAGCGATAGACGAGGGTAACGTTGACACCGGATTCACGTTCAATGGAGAATGCTACAGATTTAAAGATAATAGTTTATAGCTATTTCACGTTCAGTTGAGAGTACTGCAAACAAATACAAGGATAACAAATGACGGCAGCTTCGCATTCAACAAAGATTATAGCTACTTCACATTCAAATGAGAGAACTTCAAAAAAAAAAGACAAGGATAACAAATGACGGATCTCTCACACTTAAGGAAGATTATAGCTATTTCACGTTCAAATGAGAGTACTACATACAAGGGCAATGATAACAAATTACGGCTGTTTCACATTCAACGAACGTTACAGCTATTTCACGTTCAAATGAGAGTATTACAAACAAAGAAGGAGATAGCAAATGACAGCTGTTTTACATTCAAGGAAGATTACTTCTATTTCACGTTCAAATGAGAGTAATACATACAAAAACAAGGATAACAAATTACGGCTGTTTCACATTCAAGGAAGATTACAGCTATATTTCATGTTCACATGAGAGCACTACAAACAAAGAAAAGGATAACAGATGATGGCTGTTTGACATTTAAGGAAGATTATAGCTATTTCACGTTGAAATAAGAAAGAGCTATAATCTTCCTTGAATGTGAAGCAACTGTCATTTGTTATCCTTGCCTTTGTTTGTCGTTCTCTCATTTCAGCGTGAAAGAGCTGTAATCTTAATTGAATGTGAAAGAGCAGTCATTTGTTATGAAATGAAAGCTGTTTCGCATTCAACAGAGAGCACAGCTGTTTTACGGTCAAATATGAGTACTACAAACAAAGACAAGGAAACAAATGACAGTTGTTTCACATTCACGAAAGTTTATAGCTATTTCACAATGAAATGAGAGCACTACAAACGAAGACATGGATAACAAATGACGGCTGTTTTGCATTCAAGGAAGATTATACCTATTTAACGTTCAAATGAGAGAACCTCAAACAAAGACAATGATAACAAATGTAGGTTGTTTCACTTTCACGGAAGAGTATAGCTATTTCAAATTGAAATGAGAGTACTACAGACGAAGACATACATAACAAATGAAGGCTGTTTTGCTCTCAAGGAAGATTATAGCTATTTCACATTGAAATGAGAGTACTACAAACAAAGACAATGAGGATAAATGACAATGTTTACATTCAACAGGCTTTTTCACATTACAAACAAAGACAAGGATTATAGCTATATTTCATGTTAAACAAGTGTACTGCAAACAAAGACAAGGATACCAAATGACAGTTGTTTCACATCCAAGGAAGATTATAGTTATTTCACATTCAAATGAGAGTACTAAAGACGAAGACATGGATAACAAATGACGGCTGTTTCGCATTCAAGGAAGATTATAGCTATTTCACGTTTAAATGAGAGTATTACAAACAAAGGAAAGGATAACAAATGACGCCTGTTTTGCTTTCAGGAAAGATTACAGGTATTTCACCTTCAAATGAGAGTATTACAAACAAAGAAAAGGATAACAAATGACGGTTGTTTCACATTCAACGGAGACTGCAGCAATTCATGTTCGAATAAAAGAGCTACAAATAAAGAGAAGGATAACAGAAACAGCTGTTATACTTTTAATAGGGAGTGCAACAGATAAAGACACGGATAACAGATAATAGTTATTTCATGCTCAACGGAGAGTAATACAAACTCAGATCTTGACAGGGGACAGCCACTTAGTGCACGTTCAGCAAATGTATATCGTTGCTGTCATGAAAAGAAACGATTAGAGCAGTTTCCGAAAGCTCTCAAAATTATTATTTTTATTATTACAGAAGCCTTTTGCCAGCTGAGAAATCTTCCACAAACAGAATTGCCAACCATTTCTGTTTTCCTTGTTTATTCGCCTGAGTTATAATAAGCTTTGCGAATGGCGTTTTATCTAGATCTTAACATTTTGAACGCATTTATCTTGAGTGTTTTTTAAATACTTTTTAATTTTACTTCTTTGTTGCATCTTGGCTATAAGTACTATTCTAGATTCAGCCATCCCCCTACGTTTAGCCACTCTTGAAATTGTGTATGACTTAGAAGTCTTAAATTGACAGGTTTCGTGTCCTTTATGTAAAAGAAAGAACAGCAGACTAGTTACAGAAATAAGCATATAAACATAGTTTCAGTATAAAAACGGAAAATACAAACCTGGTTTATGAGGGACTTTCCCAGTAGATCTACCCGCCTCTTTTCTTAATCGTTTGATTTTCTCTCTTTTTCTCCTTCACTTATGTATCAGCGTCACCGTATGTCCTCTCAACAAACCGGAATTTGTGGTTGCATTTTGCATCACTTAATCTGAAGCTGGTAAGACTTAACGGCTATATACTCAGTTCTTACTCAAGAAGAATGCCTTGCATAACCGCCTCTTTCTCTCTCTTTCATTAATACTGGACAAGACAGTTGTTTGTTTTCCCAGTACAGACTTCAAGGAAAACTAACAAAAAAAGAAAGCGAAGGATAGTTGTTGCCTTTAGGGTAACCCCTTTTATCTTTCCCCCAACGACGTTATAGTTACCTTACCTAAAAAGAGTTCCTTTTATGTGTACAAGTGTTTTGAGGACCATCGGAACGGAAAGGGTCGCTCTTCGGAAAATGATCCTAATTAATGACCCGACTGGCAAAGTTCCCTTTATTTTCGGCTATATTCTTGTGTTGAGGTCCGGTGGACGTCTTTAAAACTTATTTTTACTACAAAGATGAAATACTTTTCTGTCATTATAGAGCTCCTTCGCCCGAAGAAAGTCGAGGTTGTGGTAGTTGTTTTTTCTCATAGTGAAAGAGAGGTTTAGAAACTGGGGGTTCCCTTGTTTTACGGCTTTTTTAATTTTCATTACACCGTAAATTTGGTCTCTCTCTCTCTCTCTCTCTCTCTCTCTCTCTCCGATAGTCTCTCTCTCTCTCCGTCCATAAGTAGTCTCTCTCTCTCTCTAGTTTCCTCATAAATCTAGTCTCTCTCTCTCTCTCTTCTCAGTGCTATAACGACAGGGTTTATAGGCAGATCGCCACCCACATTTTGCAATCTTCGTCTTGCTCAGGCGACATTTCCTTCGCTGCTTTAAAATAAGACAGGTAATTTTCTGATGATATTGAGTTTCTGCCAACTTTTTGTTTATCACTGAGCAGCGTCAGTTTGGTTCTGCTGTCAGTATAGCCTGAAGCTATTGTCGTGCACAAGTTTCTTTTCATAACTCATATTGGTGACTAGCGACTCAATCTTCTTTAGCTTCGTTCTTCTTTGGAACCCCTGCTTCTCTTTGTTATCTTCCCATCTCCTCCCTTGAAGTTACTTCATTGGAAGATATTATCTGTAAGGCCTCCCCTCGAACTGCTTGATTGGGAAGGACAGTTGTGGGTGTTGTCAAAATCTCTCCTTAGAGGATTTGATTGGGAATGACCTCTGTAGGAGTAGTTAATGGCTCCTCCCTAGAAAGTTTAATTGCAGAAATGGTGAGCTACTTCTCTTTGTCCAGCCCCTTTTCTCGGAAATTACAAACGCCTCCCTATTGAAGGCGGATTATAGATATGGCTGAACATTGACTCCTGACGAGGTCATAGGTTATGCCTCGATCAGCTCAGCCACGAGGGCATGGTTCAAGATTTTTGTGATCGGTTTATGGCCCTGGGCGCGATACACTCGCAACTGTTTTGGGTTCATGTAAAGACAGTTTCTGCCTTTAGCTTGCTTGATATGTTTGGCCTCGGTAATGCATAACAAATCCAAGGCTTAATTCTCTCTCTCTCTCTCTCTCTCTCTCTCTCTCTCTTTATTCTTTTTTCTACTTACTCGATCGATCACTGTATAATTTATATTTTTCCACTTCTCTGTTTTTAAGATTCTATTCTTACGCTTCCCTATTTAATCATTCTTTACCTTTATCAACCTGTAAAAATTAAACGTAAGTGCTGAAAGTTTTATTGCGAGTTTAAACATTTTATTGTAATTCGGAAATATTTATTTGCTCATGTAATTATCATAGGAACGACTCTCGATTTAAGGAAACTGACTGTTTGTGAAATGAATAATGAATCCCTTGATTAGTTGCATTTTTAAATCTATTTCTTTATTTTTAGTATTCTTTTCTTATTTTGTTGTTTTTAGCTTTCACATGCTATTGCTTTGAAAGCCACCTTCCTGTTAGGCGTGTTCCATATGCAGGTTTCCTTAGTTTGAATAATAATAAATAATAATAATAATAATAATAATAATAATAATAATAATAATTAAGTTTGTAATTTTACTACGTGAAACGCTTGGGCACTTATATTTGGTCTGAGTCCATAAAATAAGATGAACTTTGTTTGCCTTTCTTCAGAGTAGTTACATTCAATTCACCCTGAGGGATATCAAGGAAATAGATTAAATCTAGAAAATTTATTCCTCCAAAGACGTTTCAGGCATAGAAGTGTTAATGATACTACTTTCAAATATACTCAAGGGAAGTCGTTTCACTTTGGTAAACTCAACAGAAAAAGTTTCAAATAAAGGGGACAATTGTGATCAAGTCTGTATGACCTGAATGGACTTAAAAAGTGTAATAAATCATTTACAGTATAGTAATGAGCTGGATATGCAAGTATTTCACCAACGTAATAAGGCTTCACGTTTCGGAGTGTTAGATGTAGCACTAAAAGTCATGAAATTGTGAAAGTGTCTCAGAAATTTATCAGAAATAAATACTTGAGGCGTTTTCATCGCCGTTGCTTCGAAGAAGAGCCAGGAGATGCAATGGTATCATAGAATTTCAAAAGTGGAGATACGAAGAAGAAGAAGAAGAGAACTGGGGGAGACTGACGTGTTACACGGCATGAATTGCGCGCTCTTCATTAGAAGAGATGCTCGATGGAGCCATGGTTGCTGTGCTAGACAATACAAGAAACGATCATTCAATAGCAAATTTGGACATTCCTGCCGAAGGATACTTCCAAATTGTCGTCCGGTTGGCAAAAAGTAAAACTACAAGTAACTCCGTTATCAAGGACATAACAATGTTCTGTAAATACAGTAATATACCGATGTACGCGCAAGACACGTACACCGGTAAACCCTCGTAGTTCATGTTAAAATCTGTGCCATCACAAACTTTGTTAAAAGGTACATAACGATTGCTGAAATATGGGAATGAAAATAGGTGTAGATTTTATAATAATTAACAAGTAGCTGTAACGAAAAATATGGTCAATTTAATCGTTGTGTTATATACTGCTAGCCTACTTCATGTAAAGAGGTACAAAAATTTGCCGAGTAAATCCCTTGATAAATACGCTAATTATTAATATATACGCTGAAGGTATACTAAAAGCAGTACAGCAGTATAACAACGGCACATTAAAAACTGGTGTGGTTTGTAAATGCAGTTGGGTACATCTGGATTCAATAGCAATGTTTTATGCTTTGGATCTATCCGTAAATGTTCCACGGTCCCTGAACACTCAGTGAGTTAACTGCATCTGTTGAAGAGAATGTGCAGAAAGCTGAAAGGGTATCTTAGCAACTCTCACTGTTGCAAAACCCCAGAGGGGTTAGTGCCGTCAGTGCACTTCATGCGGTGCACTGTAGGCATAACTTGAAGTTCTCTGCAGCGTGCCCTCGGCCTCTAGCTGCAACCCCTTTCGTTCCTTTTACTGTGCCTCTTTTCATATTCTTTCTTCCAATTTACTTTCCACCCTCTCCTAACAATTGATTCATAATGCAAAACTGCGAGGTTTTCATCCTGTTACACCTTTCAAACCTTTTTACTTTCAATTTCCGTTTCAGCGCTGAATGACCTCATAGGTCCCAGTGCTTGGCCTTTGGCCTAAATTCTATATTCAGTTCAATTTAATTCACTGTTGCAAAGTAACGAATTGTACCTTTTCCTCTGGAACGAGAAATTAGCCAGCTCAAAGTAAAAGTTAGTAAAAACAAGTAAAAAATGCGCCGAAGTTTCTTCGGCGCAATAGAGTTTTCTGTACAGTGTATAATGCTGTATGAGCCCCGCCCCATGAAACTTTCAGCCACGTCCCGGTGGTGGCCTGTCCTATAGCGTTGCCAGACGCACGATCATGGCTAACTTTAACCTTAATTGAAATAAAATCTACTGAGGCTAGAGGGCTGCAATATGGTACGTTTGACGATTGGAGGGTGGATGATCAACATGCCAATTTGCAGCCATCTAGCCTTAGTAGTTTTTAAGATATGAAGGCGGACAGGAAAAGTTCGGACGGACAGACAAATAGCCATCTGGGTGACGCTGATGTGGATCTGTAGATTCATTTCCTTTCGCCATTTCCATGCATCAACTTATCTTTAAAGAATTTTTTACTTA
>NC_089747.1:29370000-29387500 GCF_040412425.1 Macrobrachium rosenbergii
CTATATATTTTTCTAATTGTATTTGTAATATAGTTTCTGCAATTCTTTGCATACTGAGTTTTATAAAATGTTATATAACTGCAACTTACCGTATGAGTGTAAACAATAAAATTAGATTACATTAATGTTTTATTTACCTCTGGGGTGTTGGAGACTGAAGGACGTAGCGTTTCTGGATCTGGAAGGAACGACGGGAGAGCAAGCTATTGAGATAAGAAGAAGCTATGACCATTATTGGACAGAGAATAGCGAGTAATCGACAAGAAGATGATTTCGATTTGAGCGCATATCCTGGCGTAATAAGAATTTATTCAGAAAAACTAGTAAATAATATATTATTCAAAGGAGAATTGGTGACACTGAATCACAACAGTAAAATCACAATTGGAGGTAATGATACCTCTAACCATGATATCCAGACCCGATCATTCTCTTGTAGCAGTGCTGATTATGGAATACTGTAGCGTAATGACTAGTTATACTATAACGATTTGTTACCTTCTTTTTTTTATAATTTTATACTGTAATTTTATACGCTAAAAATTTTATGTATGTTTGTAGTCACAATTATTTTGAGTTTCTAAATGCAAATTTGTATTTTTTTATAAAAGATACCAGTATGTAAATTATTTTTATGTACCCTCATGTAATCTTTGCAGATTGTTGTCCAAATAGCTTGACATGGCTCAGGAAGATTCTTCCAAGAACTAGACAAGATATGGCCTCACTAAATTTTAAACCTTCGTAAGAACAGCCAATCGCTAAGTAGCGTAATGTGGCATTTAGCCTTTCATGGAGCTTTATGGATTTCCTCATACATGTGTCCTTTTGAATGACCGTTATAGCTTTCCAAGAGCAAATTGAATGTTGCCTCGTCCATCCTTAGTAATTAAACAGATCCTGGAAGCTACCTTAGCTCCTTCATTAAAAGAGATAAATGCGAGTTTTTCTCTCTTCAACCAATCCTTGTCTCAATATTCTTTTTCTTGGCATTTTTCATTGTTCCATTGGCTGCAATGGTACATAGGCTGAACAAGTACCGTTCATTATCAGGTATTGCCTCCGCCACGTCTTAACAGTGTGGCTGCCAACCTAAGACTGACTATTTTGTTCAGACCGGGAAGTAACGCGAATTAGCAGTCTTTTTTTGGAGTCTTCTCCCACTCAGTTCTTATCGTGCGACGAGATTGAGTGTGATTGGCCCGCTAATTGAAGTCGTCAAAAAAAGTGTGTGAAATTCTACGGAGTTAGCATCCCTCGTTTCACTTGCAGGACTTCAACGGCAGTTGTAAGAATCGATCATAGATCGTTGGGGGAAAAAGAAAATTTGAAGTAGGAGAAAAAATGAGGTTGTTGCCTTGATTAAAGGGAAGGCAAGTTGTACACGTCCCTCAAGGGGAATTGTAGCCTGTCGCATTATTAATGGCTCTTGCCTTGTCCTGTTCTCCCCTTAAAGGAGGACTGTAGATTGTGAGTGAACAATTATTTTGTTTTTGTATCCTCCTACAGTGAGGCGATAAAGCTTAAGTGATTCAATCAGCTTAATTAGGAGGAAGGATGATAGTTGAAAAATTCGGTGTTAAGACGGTAGGCGGTTGAACAGGGAAGCATTAGCAAGAGAGAAAAGAGCCGCTCATCGAGAGAGTCGACGAGAGTGGATGTAACAAAAGTTAATTGGGTAATTAAGGAAGGGTTTGGTGGTCCGTTGGTGACGAAGTTAGCAGTCAATTCTCTTGCAATTTTTAAGGTAGTTTTTATTTTCTGACGAGCTCTAAAAATGATCAAAGTAGATTTTTCACTTGTTCAGGGTGAAGATAATTTCGCTGTTTTCCTTTCTGACATGTGATGAATTTTTCAAAATTTTGGAATAGCATGGTGAGAGCATTAGTGAGACAGATGTCGAAGATAAGGAAGCTAAGTATGTGGCTAGGAGTAATTGCATGCAATGGCTGAGATGTTGATGTCTCCTTTCGAGTAGCTGTTAGTGTTTTTACAGTTTTTTTTTTTTTTTTTTTTTTTTAGGTGGTTCTTGCTTAGTTTGACCGCTTGGGTTGAATATTTGATGTTTGCTGCAGTCTTACTTTAGGATCAGAAATCCCACTCTTTGAGTGTAACTTTGCTTTTCAGGTATGAAATGTGAGCTAATCTGAAACTGCATCGTTTGAACCTCATATGAAGTAGTTCAGAGTAAGTGAATCATACGCTTTCCTTCGGTGGTATGACGCATTCTGTTCTTCCTAAAACGAGTCATGGTTCCTTTTTATATATATATATATATATATATATATATATATATATATATATATATATATATATATATATATATTACTGACTCCATGGGTATGGGGGAATGAGTTACCTTATCCAGATAGAAAAGTGCAAATATATAAGTTGTAAAAGGAAAAGTCATTTGTACATACAAGAATACAGTTGTCCATCTTTTATATGTATAGACCTTCAGCAAAAGTCAGATTGTTCATTGAGTATCAGTCTTTCTTCGGCCACCTTTGTGCAAATGTTTGGGAAGAATCACATCATAGTTTGGATAGTTTAATATCCGATTATTCTTATAAGATGTATGATCATCATGGATGTCTCGGGAGCAATCGAGTGCGTGCCAGATTTATTGAGCTCGTGATTATTGGTCCTTAGTATTTTTGTTCTACTTGCAGATGTCAGAAGTGCGTGCAGCCCTTGAACTGCTTTGGGACCTTCTTGGTCGCCTGGCCTGTGGAAAAGTATGGGTCGAGAAAGAAGTCGAAGAAGGATCCAGTGAGGCGTTCTGTACCAGTCAGGACCCCAGCTGCATCTACTGGGACTGTGTACATTCTCCTTTTGCTTGGCAAGGAAGGTACAAGGAGACCAGTCGACAGTCGGATAAGATTCTTCTTGGCAAGTGTTGCTGCTGGTGCAATGTTATTTTCTGCTGTCCCTACCATTTCCACTCCAGTCCCTGCTTCTCTTGCTTCTATTGTATCAACTCTGAGAAATCCCCAGAATATTAAAGAGTTGCTGAAGGAGGCGTTGTGTCCTTTTGACATTCCAGGGTAGCTCTCTATTTATAACTTCAGGAACATTGGTCCTCAGCCAAAGGTTACCCGCACACACACCAATCTTGATGAACCCCATCACAGTCGGTGTTGCATTCCCAGGCCAAAACCAACTACTGCTCTCGTAGATGCTCTTACTGCTCCTGCTGTGTCTGCTGCAGCAGCTCCTCCTCTTGTCCTCTTGGGGATGTTTTCCTTGACTTTGTCCTTGGCGGACTTAGAAGGGGATGGTGAGACATGTGGTTATAAGAGGTCGAAAAGGTGCTGCTGTGCTTTGCCTTCCTCCTCTTCTTTGTTATCTTCCTCATTCTACTAACATTCTTACTTGTCTTCCCTGTCTCTGATCAGCAGAGGTGTATGAATATGGTCTTAAAGGCAGCCTTTCACAAGAAGGTTGAGAAGTCTTCTTGTATCCCAACACCCATTTGTGGGGGAAAGTGATCATGGGCAGTACTGTTGGACTGGTAGCCAAGTTGGTTTGTGATTTGCTCAGCTTGCTCACCAGTACCTGACCTCAGTTACTCCTAGGTAAAATAGTTCTCTGTAGTTATCTCAGTACATCCCAGCATTTGCTCATGATAGATTTCCTTATGTGTGCACTGCTTGTTGCTTTACCACATGCAATAGGCAGTTTGCTCACCTGCTCACTACAACTGTGTAGCAGGGCTAGCCTAACCGGTTGAGCTTCTGTTATGAGGCACAGGGCAGTGGGAGTACCTTCTGAATGTCACTTAGTATATAGTACTAACTCTGTCCTTGAATCTGCTGGATATGGTAGTTTCTTGCCCATGGAACCTATGCTGACCAAGTTGGAGAGGCATTTTTACGCAGTTATTGGTCCCTGGTCCACTAGGGGCAAGGTAGTTTGCCCTGATCTCTGGATTGGTTTTCTGTTCTCAAGTCACTCTGCCAGGCATTCCCCCCACCCTCCCACCTCTGACAGGCATCATAAATACTGTCCCAGAGGATGCCAAAACTTACCCTTACACAACTGGACCCATGTCTGTGGAGTAACAAATGACCTTGATCTTGATTGGCTTTGTGCAGAGGGGATCTTTTCTCCTCTTCTGAATCAAGGGCAACATAATTGTAGTACTGCATGCCTTTTAAGGAGGTGGTTACAGTCTCCTTACCACTCTGCAACTTGCCAGATTGGCAAAGCAGGTACGTGAGTAAACAGTTCAGCATAACATTGAGCTGTATTATATTAGACTATCAGAATACCATATTAGATTTGCTTAGTAATCAGGAGTAGGTAATAGTGGAATAACTATTCAAAGTTTCAGAAATTCTGGTGATGAATTGTCCATCAAGCAGTTAAACAGGAAGTTCTTGGTGTTCTGTTTGCCTGTGCTGAGCCACTGGGCTGAATTCGAGGACACATTACAACACCCTTGGGATTAACAAAGTTCTTATGCTTTTCCCCCCAACCCTACTTGATCCACTGAGAGATAGGCTGAGTACTTGCCACTCCTTGGTCCCAGATGACCCTGGTGGTCCCTTGTAACCATAGGCCAAATATTGTCCCAACTGGCTGGGCACATCTTATCCTGTCATTGAGAGAACTACCACTGATTCTCATTACCTCAGTAGCCACATCTGAGGCACCACCAGAAGTCTCCTAGACAAAGTGGGCTATCTTTTGTAGTTGAGGTGGTCAGAGGGATATCTGTCCATTAGGAGCCACTTTTCAGCAGGCTGTCAAGTTTCTAGTCTATCTCTGCCAAGGCAAGTTCGTCTCATCAAGAGCAACATAACTGTAGTACCCCATGCCTACATATAAGCCTTTCCCTGGGTCATCCAGCTTTAGGGCTCGAAACTCGGTCTTGGTAGAGTTTTGTGTGCACTTGAGGAGCTTTGTGAATTCTTTCCTGCTCTGCAAATTTAGTTCTTCATATTAGGATGTGGCTGTCATTCTTTGCATTCTGACCCAAGCATTGTACAAACCCCTGAGGGAGACTACAGACGGAAGTTTTTGTCAAGATTGTCTTGATGTTATTCTTAGTAATGGCAAGAGAGTAAGTGAACTGCACTGTCTTTCTTAGTGTGGCATTTAGAGGAATGTGGATCCCACATGTTCTTCTGTGACCCCTATTTTAGAGTAAAAAAATCAATACCTCTCAACCCCAGAGGAGAGCTTTTGATTCCTTTTTAAATGCCATCTCTTTGTGTCTTAGTAGTTGAAGACCAAGATGAGATGCTGTTTTTTACAGTGCTAGCTTTATGGTATTACCCATTCAGGACACAGTATCTCATGCCCAATATTGATAATTCTTTATTTGTACCTGCAAGCACGAGAAGGAAATATTAAAGAACACTGTCTCGTTCTGATTCCAAGAGGTCATCCAGTGGAAGTATGAGACATCAAGAAATGAAAATGACTATATACCCTAGGCCAGGACTCATGAAGTCAAGGCCATTGCTCAGTCCTTAGCTTTCGGGAAGATTTTCCTGATATTACAAGTACTGAGGTAAGGTGTTTGCCAGCACCAAATTACCTTCACTTCTTTCTACCTAAAAAGAGTTGCCAACAAGTATTTAGATACTCTTTCCTTAGAGCCTGTGGTGGCTAATCAACGTGGTATGTAACTGCCAGAGCTCCCGCAGGGCAGACCAGCATTTTCCTAAGGCTGAAAGAGGTAATGGGGCAGTTAAAAGAAACATGACTGGTTTTCTTTCTCACTATCTAACCTGGTCAGGCCAGATATAGGTTAGTTACATAACAAAGCTGCCAGTCTCTCACTGTTATGATAGTCAGCAGATGTGACTCTGCCCGCCCCTGTTTCAACAAGGGGCGGTACAGGTGAAATAGAATGCTAGTCCAGGATTCCGCGATAATGTGCTGCCTTCTGACCTGGTCTCGTCCCAGGCAAAAAACTATGGTTCCCTTTTTTCTAGAGAAGGGTTACGTCTGTCACTTCTTTCCATGTTTTCTTTTATATTAGATATTCTGTCTGTGATCCCCGGGTTTCGGTTTTCTTGGATGAAAAATTTCTAAGGCTGGAAAGTAGGAGGATTTCATTTGCTACGTTCAAAGTGGGCTTACACTTACAGATGAGAAGGGCCTCCATAAATGAGAAGCAGTTAAAAACTTGATGTAATATTTTAGTATTATTCATGATCTTTTCTCTGGTTGATCTTATTCATTTATTTGGTCTTCTTCTCTCCTGGTTAGCAACAAACGAGACACATGCTGATTTTCAAAATCGTTTTCATCTCCTGTACATGTGGCAACAAGTTTCCCCAATAGGTCATAATAAGCAGTATACCATATGGTATTTTTAAGGCCTCCTTGTAAGTTTTTGGTTAATTTTTTATAGTCTGGTTTCAGGTTTTATCATTTTTATAGCATATAATCAGATTTTTGAAAAAATTTTCATTCTTGAGATCTTACATTTCTTTTTTTATCCTTGGTTGGGGGCTATATCCTGTGCATCATACCATTCTCCAAGCGTTTTATGAGAACGCAGATCTATATCAGTGTTGTTAAAGTTGTTGTTAATTAAATATTGAGCGGCCTTATCTATTCCTGGTGGGTATCATGACAGGTGTTACATGGGGATAGGGCCATACGTGTACTTCTTCTTTTAACGTGCTTTTTCCCATTTTTGTATGGGGTAAAATGCCTTCTTTGAAGGACTTTTGATTTGGCTTTGGGGTAGATCATAGTCTCGATCGGCTGCCTGCCTGACATCGCGACCCGTAGCATATGGTACATGTTAAGACCCAATGCCCTTTCTCCCAGCAGCGAAAGTTGTTGCACAGGTAGGTCGAGTTCGAGACGTGTGAGATGTTTGTTATGTTTTTAGAAGACGTTGGAGTGGCTTTGTTTGTGTGTGTATTTAGTCTGTAACACCCATTTGCTTTTTAAGCAAACCTATCCGTTGATTACATACATAATCCCGGGGTGTCTACGGATAGCAAAGTGTCCGCCTCCTGATCAGTCGGCTGCAGATTTGAACCCACGCCACAGACCTCTCTACGAAGTCGAAGCTGCTGCTGTAACCGACTGTGCCATCGAGGCTCTATAGGGCCATATGTGTACATGCTCACATAAATCCTATGACATTTACTTTTTTCCGTTTAAATGGAAACTTGCTATGGTTGTTATTTTCTTACGCAAATCCAAGGACAAAATTACTCTCAAAACTACTGTCAAGTCATGCAAGTTCCTCATTGGTTTGGATGGAGACAAATGTGTCATCTGTGTAACGAAGGTGAAAGAGTGGCCAAGGGATGAAAGAGAAAACCTCTCTGTTCTATTGTTGTTATATATATGTTGGCTAAAAGCAACCTTTGGGCAGCCCATGGCTACGATGTTCATAAAGCTTGTCCTGTGTAGTCAGTAAAAGGGGCCCCTCATAGTACAAATTATAAAATTCAGTTTACGGGCTTGGTCTTGGAGCAAGGTACGGTGCTAGCGTAGTGTCTGCTTAATTTCAAGCAAAGCCTCAGTGTCGTTAGTTGAAACTGTTAGAAAATGTCCAGAGCGCATTATACCTTCCGAAACGCGTAGCAACGCAGAAATGCTGTTACAACCTTACAACTACGACCTCATTAGCTATTCAGAAGTTACATAAGTAGAAAATGCGCCTTTTTCTGTACAGCATTATATGCTGTATGAAACTCTCAGTCACGCCCCTGAAACTCTCAGCCGCGGCCCATGAAACTTTCAGCCAAGGCCCGGTGGTGGCCTGTGTTGATGGCACCTATAGCGGCGCCAGATGCACGATCATGGTTAACTTTAACCCTAAATAAAATAAAAACTACAGAGGCTAGAGGGCTGCAATTTGGTATGTTGGATGATCAACACACCAATTTGCAGCCCTCTAGCCTCAGTAATTTTTAAGATCTGAGGGCGGACAATAAAAGATCTGAAAACTAACATGGGCCGAACCATTCAGTATAAACAGCATTCCCTGTTCATGGTTCTTTTAGATTATGCGTGTGTTAATCTCTTCACTGTGTATCGTTTATGCCTCTGATTAAATGCACTTCCACGCGGAGGAGAACCAAATAGTGAGACTAGAAAATCACGTTATGAAAAGAATGCCCACCGTTCTGAAATATTATTTATTGTTAAATTATCATTACTACTCACCAATAGCTGACTCTTGTGAAAAAATCGAATAGTCAGTCAACGCTGTTCCGCAGATTTTAGGAATTCGTCCAAACTGAAATAGGCCTCTTTAGAAAAGTGAACTATCCTGAATACATTTTGGAACATTTCTTATTTGAAAATATTTGGGTAAAATAGAGGCCTATCTCCCACCTACGTGATCTTAAGGCAGACTCAAGGTAGGCCTACGTAGGCAAGATATAAGAGATTACTTCATCGCTACTCCGTCATCTAGGTTTCGGAACTTTTACGGTCAAGTATAAAGGAACTTTTAACGCACCAGCCTAAAAGGTTGGGGGTCATAAGGATTATCTATTCGGTTCGGTACAAAATTCTTGTGTACAAGATTCTCTTTTCTAAGCTATGCTTTCTTGTGTTGGAGTAATTTTGTTCCTCGCTGTTTTCACTGTTCTTTTAGTTCGTGCACTTGTTGCTTATTCTACATTAGTTCATCTGTTTTATTTTTCATCATTCATTTGTTTACTCCTTTTATTTGGTTTGATTTAGTATTTTCGGGCACCCTGTCTTCCGTTACTGTGTTCGTTTATTTTTTCTACGATTCATCAATTTCTTATCTCTTCCATTTGTGTGAGTTGTTTTCATTTATTTATTCTGTTATTCATTGCACAATTTATTATCCAATAATTTCCCTGTCTGTTCATTTTGTTTACTCATTGGATCGGAATAGGCCTTGTCTTCAGCTGCGAATTCACGTTGAGCGCACCAAACAAACAGAACTCGGTCAGGACGTGACTCCAAACAGCTCTTACATCGCGTCGACCGGTTTCTCCTGTTTGTCAGTAAATACGGTGCCCTTAGTTTCTTTTTCCCTTGTTTAACGGACTGTTAAAAAAAATTAAGCCCGTGCTGGCATAAGGCCAGCTTAATCTACAAACGATGTCTAAAAATGATTCATGCATTCGGTGTTATCAACGAGAACTCGTTTCCTCCATGCCTGTTTTATTTCACAAGACTTCGGGCAGCTCAGTTAAAACTGGCTTTTTATTTCTATACCGGGAAAGGAGAAGACTGGGATATTAATACTAGCCTGTATTTGCTTCTGCACTTAAAAAAAAATAAAGACAGTCAGCTTGACGCAAACATGATGTATTTTTGCTATGATGCTGTAAAGGAAGAACTCTTCGTTGGGTGAGTCGGTAGAGCTGCGGACTGGTACACGCTGGGCCGGAGTTCGATTCCCCGGCCAGCTGATGAAGAGTTAGAGGAATTTATTTCTGGTGATAGAAAATCATTTCTCGCTATAATGTGGTTCGGATTCCACAATAAGCTATAGGTCCCGTTGCTAAGTAACCAATTGGTTCTTAGCCACGTAAAATAAGTCTAATCCTTCGGGCCAGCGCTAGGAGAGCTGTTAATCAGCTCAGTGGTCTGGTAAAACTAAGGTATACTTAACTTTGTAAAGGAAGAGGGCGTGAATAGAAGAAAGATCAGCAAATAGACCTAGTTTTTGTATACTATTCTTTCTGTTTGATTGTGTATGTATTTCTGTTGAAAATTTAATTTCTGTTAGATCATTTTGTTTAGCCAGCCATTTTTACAGTTTATTTACTTTTAGTGTAAGAAACCGAGATGACTGTGGTCTCCCAAAGCTAGCAGTCTTTCAGGAAAACTATTGAAAGTTCAGAGAAAGGCAAAAATTCCCTATTCAGGAAATAAATGATGTGACTGATTAAACCAACTTCCGCAGTGTCCGAGGGATCCTGTTACGTGCCATCGGTAGGTCATCTTTTGCCATTTATTTTCTTAACTAACCCATCCTAACCTAAGCTAGGATATTATTTCTTACCTGACCAAGGATGACTAACGGTGCCAACGGCGTGACGGAATGTAGTACAACGAAAAATATAGAGGATCCTGAAAGCAATGGACAAAAGAGTCAAATGAAATAAGTGTCAGTTGTGAGAGCCATTCTTGGGTCACAGACATCTGACGCAACCTTATTTGAGTGCTCACCGTGGCTGAGGTTCCATAGTAGCTCATCACATGCAACAGGACATAACTGGTGATATACTATATATATATATACTGTACACATAAAATGTTTATACAAAATATTTTACGGTAAATTCTATTCCGTTTGTACTAACATTTAAATCACTGACCTCTTAGTCTGAGCTGACATGTTCCGGAGATACAATCGACAAAAGTCGTATACGTAACATAAAGACTACTCATTTTTATCGTTTAACTACCATTTATTGATAAACTGCTCTATATATTTTCTTATTTATGTTGCGAGTTTTCTGCAAGTTTGTTCATTTGTTTATTCAATTCGTGCATGCTTACTAAACGAAGAAAAAATGGAATTTTTTGTGCAACACTTAAAAAGTCCCTTTGCGTTTCTTTGGCCTCAGACTTTGCAACCGGTCACATCCAAGAAAGCTTTTACTTCATGAAGTTATTGCAGTTACGAGATCCACTGCCGGAGGCGTTTTGCTGGAATTTTTCTTTCCTTTCAAGTTCTTGCTGTTTTGGACTTTTACTTTGTGTTGTCTGCGTATTGTTGACAGTGGTTGTAGAATTATTCTCTCTCTCTCTCTCTCTCTCTCTCTCTCTCTCTCTCTCTCTCTCTCTCTCTCTCGCCAGCTAACAAGTACAGAATTCAGGAGAAGGACAAATGTACCCACTCACACACACGGACAAATACCATATATATATATATATATATATATATATATATATATATATATATATATATATATATATATATATATATATATATATATATATATATTCATACATACATATATATATACATATATATATATAGTATATATATATATATATACTCAGTAATTTGGCGGCTATTTGGAAATCTTAGCTTAATGATGAATAATATTGCCAAGACCAGGAAGAACATTCTTTATTATACGAGCTTCCGAGGTATAAAGCCTCATCATCATCAGGCAGAAAAACCGACAAGGATGAGAATCAATGAAATTGCATTAAAATGAATTGTCATAATAAATCTTCAGCAAAAATACTAACCAAATATATAAAACGAATAGTAAATACAAACTAAAAGGGTGAGACGCAAAATAAGGAAAAATTAAAAACGAACACAAACATAGAAATATAAAAATAAGGTGAAATGTGAACAAACTGCCACTACCAAAGTAAAATATTTAACAACCCAATTGCGTACCTACTATGAAATTACACGTTAGCTAGTTGAATACCAGACGAATTGTTGTCCAATTCCGGTTTCATCTTTTTAATAATCAGCGTCTCTGAAATCAAAAGGTCCAGTCTATTTGAACAAAAAGACAGTACCCGAAAATCCAGGTCAGTGAAAGGATGGTCCTGTGCTAAACTGTTCCCTAATGGCAGAAAAGGGTTGTTTGGAAAGAGGAAACCTAGTTCTAATAGAAAGACCTCTGTGTTCCAAAATTCTGTCTGACCAGCGGGAACTGGATCCCACGTATCGCAGACCATACTGCGAACAAGTGAACAAGTAAACGACATAGGAATTAAGGTTCCTCCCTTAAAAGTGATCTTACAGTAAAAGGATTATTGAAAACAAACCGGAAACTAATTTGAGGAAAACAATGTTTAAATGTTTCTTGTAACTTTTTTCGGACCATATAGCTACTATGACCAAGGTAAGGCAATTTAATGTACTTTACATCTTTACTAGCAGTACTGTACACCGGTTTGGGACAAAACTTTTAATCTAAAAAAATTTTCAGAACTTTGTAAAATACAAAAATGGGATATGAGTTTTCAGAAAAATAATTCAAGAGGAAGACTGTATCTTGATGAAAAAAATTAAAATCACAACAAACATTGTAGGCTCTATTATCAAAGTGCGTATTGAATTCATCTTATACAAGTGTGTTCCAAGTTTAGCACAGGACCATCCTTTCACTGACCTGGATTTTCAGGTACTGTCTTTTTGTTCAAGTATATCTTAGTTTAACCAGCTCTCCTAGGGCTGGCCTGAAGCATCAGATTTATTTTACGTGGCTAAGAACCAACTGATTACCTAGCAACGGGACCTACAGCTTATTGTGGGATCCGAACCACATTATGACGAGAAATGAATTTCTATCACCAGAAATAAATTCCTCTAATTCTTCATTAGCCGGGTAGGAGAGTCGAACGCTGGGCCAACAGCGTGCCAGGCGACAGCTCTATCCACCCCTCCAACGAAGACCCTGATAATAGACTGGACCTTTTGATTTCAGAGTCGCTGGTTATTAAAAAGATGAAACCGGAATTGAACAACAACTCGTCTGGTATTCAACCAGCTATCGTGTAATTTCACAGTAGGTACACAATTGGGTAGTTAAATATTTTACTTTGTGAGTGGTAGTTTGTTTACATTTCACCTTATTTTTATATTTTTATGTTTGTGTTCGTTTTTAATTTTTCCTTATTTTGCGTCTCACCCTTTTAGTTTGTATTTACTGTTCGTTTTATATATTTGGTTAGTATTTTTGCTGAAGATTTATTATGACAATTCATTTTATTGTAATTTCATTGATTCTCATCCTTGTCGGTTTTTCAGCCTGATGATGAGGTTTTATACCTCGAAAGCTCGTATAATAAAGAATGTTCTTCCTGGTCTTGGCAATATTATTCATCATTAAGCTATATATATATATATATATATATATATATATATATATATATATATATATATATATATATATATATATGTGTGTGTGTGTGTGTGTGTGTGTGTGTGTGTATGTATATATATAAGTATTACTACCCATTTTAACCGGATGTATTTGTTTCAGATTGACCTATGTTCCAGAATCTTTCACGAAAGCCTTAGATTCTAAGTTTATTCCAAATTTTTATATAAGCTACCAAATTAGTCTGGATTGGTATGGTAACCCCCGATGTAGTAGCAAAAGCTCAGTTGAGAGTTTGTAATGATTTTATAAAACCACAGTCTAAGATAGACCAAATGAAAGCCTTCGGAAGAAAACTCCATATTAAACCACTTTCTTGCGGCGCATTTGTGTCAGTAAAAGTGCTTCATCCTTAGGCATACCAGTAATATTTCTTTGTAAGAAAAATATAAGGGAAACCATGAATCCTCATCTCAAAAGAGGGAAGGTTATAGTAACCAGGCAGAAAGGGAGCAATGATTATATTATTACTGAAACTAGAGGATAGAACAACAAAGACCCAGTGAACTGATAATCATTGGAAATGGAAAAATGATACTATTTTCCATTTACTGTACCATCTCAGCTCTCTGTGCCTGAGAATTTAAAGCAAAACCTGCAATGCAAATAAAGGAAGGACTAGTTGGCGTTGTCTGAGAGTTTATAAAGAGGAAAAATATCAGTAAAATTAGATAATTTCACAAACATGCATGTATGTATCTATTTTAGAACACATTACCACCAATTGGAACTTTTCTGTGTTACACAAATGCATTGTCTTTAACTTTTTCCCAGACTACTATACTTAGATGCAGTATTATGAGGTTGGGAAGATCTAGTAATGAGTTTTGTTTTAGTTGTGATATTACAGTAATTTTTTCGGGAAACTTGTTCTCCTGTTACTAAAAGTATCTTAAACTTAAGTTTAAGTCATGTTATTATTATTATTATTATTATTATTATTATTATTATTATTATTATTATTATTATTATTATTATTATTATTATTATCCGTAAGGAACAAGCCCACAGAGGCCATTGACTTGAAATTCAAGCTTCCAAAGAATACGGTGTTCATTAGGAAGAACGAAGAGGAAGTAAAGGGAAATACAGAAAGAAGAGTTCCCACTTATTAAAAAAAATAAATTAATAAATAGATAAATAGATAAGAATGTATTAAAATGCAAGAAGAATAGCATTAGGGTAGTAATGAACTGCAGTTTCGTTTGAACTACTGAAGTTCCAACTGCACGACATCTCTGGGAGGCTGTTCCACAGTTCAGCGGTGTGAGGAATAAAGGATCTCTGGAACTGAGATGTTCGACAGCGAGGCACATTTATTGCACATTGGTGCTGCTGTTCAGTGAATCTGGCTGCTCTCGGAAGGAAAAAGGGATCAAGGATCAAATGTGAATGTGAATGATCTATGTTGAAATACAACTTATTAAAACGTGACAAACAAGAGACCATCCGTCGATGGTTCAAGTCATAACTGCTAATATTAGGAAACAGAAACCTACCGCCACGAACCACTCTAAAAGAGATAAATCTCTGCAGAAGCAGACATCCACACGTGTTCTTTCTTAACTATATCTGAGGATATTTCCGCTGAATTCTGGTGGTTTTCCTATTTAATCGTTTCAGACTTTTATTTGAATTCCTCACTGAATTCCTGTGTTTTCCCGTAATTAAACATTTAAAAACTTCAGTTAAATTCGTGCATTCTTCCATAATTGAACATTGCATTGAATTTCAAGCTGAAATCATATGATTTTTCACGATTAGTAATTACAAAAAATTTACAGTATTTGATTTCAAGTGTTCTTTTATTGCTGACTTTCAAAATGTTAGGTTGAATTCGTCTGCTGCTCCACAATTAAAATGTTCAAATTGTTGAGTTGAAATCGTATGATTTTCTATAGTTAAGTGTGTTGAATTCGTGCGTGTTCCTACAGTTCATCGTTGAAAAACAAATTGAATTAGTGCGGCGTGAGCACAAAGAAGTATAGAAATGAAATGACTTCAGTTGGACCTAAGACAGAGAAATGACTTATACTTTTCTAATCGCAAATTTATATGTTACGGTAAACCTCAGTTTCAAACGAGTGATAGGTTTTGCATGCACACGAAGAATTCTCAGAAAAAAATGTACCGTAAATTATTATGTACATTTTCCTGTAGTTAGTCTGTTTACGTACAAATCATTATTTGTTAGTTTTGTTAATATTGTTTTCTCTTTTCCTTCTCTTCACTCTTTCTCTTTTCCCAGATGAACCGTCTCCTCTGTGGAAAATTGCAGTACACGTTATCTTGTGACTTATTGAATACAAATATTCTCTCACTTATTTATTTTGTCAACCGTGATGATAATTACCATCAAAATATCACTGGTCAATAAATATTTTATTTATATTTCATATGTCGTGATGGCCACACCTATCACAAAACCGCGTCTGACTGTAATTAACTTTTTCGGTCATCTCGTACGAAGTGAACTGAAAATTATACAGAAACAAAGGCCGCCATTGTTTAGTGAAAAGGGGTTCAGTTTCTCATTTTAGATTTCCATCATACAGCCACAGACTTCTCATTGCGAAGTCGACCCAACGTGCACTGTTAGCCAAGAGATATTGTCTTTTCTTTAGGATTTCACATTAATAATGGGGGAAAACGTTCTTGAGAGAGAGATATATGTATATATATATATATATATATATATATATATATATATATATATATATATATATATATATATATATATATATATATACATATATATGTGTGTGTGTGTATAGTGTGTGTGCGTGTTTGTCACATTAACCAGATCTATGGAAATGCGATGGATCTACTCAGTGAACCAAAAATTTCTAACCATTTTCTATTTAGTCAGTTCTGTCGATTTCCATTACTTGGTAAGATTGCTTCAGAACCACTAAGTGGGTCCTGGGCTACTTTTACTATTGTAATGCCAGATTTCGGCTGTGGAACACGCCCCCCCCCTCCAAAAAAAAAGTAAAAAAAAAAAGGAAGGACACATTTTGACCGGAACCTTCCTTCCCTTTTGGCCTTTAGATTAGAGTCTGTTCGCCCTTATTTCTTGTCTTGTTGGATCGACCAGTTATACTAGGTAGTCTTATTTTTTTTTACTTTTCATCTGATATCTTCTTTCTAAGCTAAATGAATCGCAGCTCCAATGCCGTTTGGCTTTGCCCTCCTTTCTAAATGTAAGATAAGGGCGCTGTGTTGCTGTCCCCTCAGCTTCCATGTTGATAACGTCTTGGGTATGTAGTTAATGTCATGGTAAATTTCTCTCTCTCTCTCTCTCTCTCTCTCTCTCTCTCTCTCTCTCTCTCTCTCTCTCTCTCTCAATCCCTTGGATAAGTGTTTCGTAAAGATTTTTTCGTATTTCTGTTTTTATCCTCATTAAATGAAATATATAATCCGAGGTCAGAGACCATAGGTATTACAAGGCCAGACTCGGAAATAATTTAATCTCTCTCTCTCTCTCTCTCTCTCTCTCTCTCTCTCTCTCTCTCTCTCTCTCTCTCTCTCTCTCTCTCTCTCTCTTCAAGCTAGGAGAGCCCTGAACTGGCCAAAATACAGCAATTGGGTCTGTATCGCTCCCTTCTCTAGGCTGTATTTCATGTTCAGTGTTTTCCCCTTTACTGCCAGATGGTGGTCTTCTGACTCAGCCAGGCAACTGCCTCTATTCTATCCAACTCCAGCGTCTCCTTCCATGACCCTCTCCTTCAGATGGTCGGCACGATCATAACCCGGGCCCTCCACCGCTACCAGAAATTGGCCCGCGATCACCACCATTACCCTCTGGAATCAATGGTCAACAAGAGAGGCCACGTATGAGGATGTCTGCGGTTTTATTTTGTCGTAAATTTTGCCCTCCGTATTCGGGTGATTTCTGATATCATGGCGTCGTGAAGCTTTCTTTGATGTCTTTTCACTTGCTATTTTATATTTTTCATTTCTCTTGTTTTATTTTCCTTTCCTACATGTTGATTCTTTCAATTGTCGTTTTCCGTTTTTTTAGCCGTTACTTGATATCTATTTCTTGCTGATAACTATAATTTCTGCTTTTCCAGTTGGTACTACCTTGGTAGGTTATTTATGACTAGGGTGTCGTTATTTTTCCTTTTTAGAAGTTTTTGTACTATTAGTTATTACTCCGGTGAAATTACTTCTTTCTACAACTGGCTTTTTTTTTTTATTTGTTGTCCCTTAAAGCTTACTCGCATCATCATTAAATATTTGTTTTATTCGAATATATTTTTAGAAATATTTTTGTTTGCCGTCATCTCATGTTACCTTCTATGTCAGTTATTTGTTGCGTTGACAGCTCGAGTCACATCCGTTTTTGAACATCCAGATTCTCTCTCTCTCTCTCTCTCTCTCTCTCTCTCTCTCTCTCTCTCTCTCTCCCCCTTTTGCTCGTGCCGAACAGGAACTACCTCTTAAAAAGCTCGCTACGAAAGTGGCAGAGATTGAGAATTTTTTCTCTACCATTGTACTTCGAGGGCGATTGATCTATGGTCTTGTATTTCCTAAACATTTCACGGAAGAGGTTTTTGTAGCAACACTACATCAAAGAGAGAAGGGTTGTATGGGAGAGGAGCCCGCCCCACTAGTCAGCGCTTCTCTCGTCTTATCATTCCTCTCTCTCTCTCTCTCTCTCT
>NC_089747.1:29390000-29402500 GCF_040412425.1 Macrobrachium rosenbergii
GATGTCCACTTTGAATGAAAGGAAAAAAGGTGCATCTAGAGATTTGTTTGCTTAGTTGTGTCATAGAAAAAATCAATAGAGTAATAAATAAAGAGATATGAAGAAGAGGTAAAAAGGTTAGTTAAGAATGATGAAAGGATGCATCAGAAAATTTTCAGATGGTTCGGTCATGTGGAAAAACGTGAAGGATGACAGGCTAGTGAAAAAATTATAATTCAAACATTTTCCGGGGAAGGAAAAAAAAACCTAGAAAGGTTTAAATAGTAAGGTGAACGAAGTGCTGGAAAGGGAGTCTTTAATATCCTTGAAGCCCGAGAATGCATGCAAGATAGAGAGGGATGAACATCACGGTATGTTTTCTGAGTTTGACCTTTGAGTAAGTGTAGCAGTTGCTGTGTGGAAATTTTACTGCACAGATATTATTATGTGGGAGCTTTTCTATGCAAAAAAGTCATCCGAGACAGTGACTTATCTGTAACATTTTACATTTCTCCTTCCACACCCGTGATGCAGAAGTGGGCAATAGGTCTGGTGATAGTATTGGTAATAAGGACTGAAGGGGAACAGGAGGGGAACCGCTGAGGAAACTGGTAGATGGTGAAGGCTTTTTGATTCCCTCCGTATGTTATGATGTGGAATTCATTTGGCTATGAGGCTTTAGGAATTCGGTTTTGTTTACTTCTTATTGACGCTCTGGGGACTGTATTCAGGAAAACAGCAGCAGGAAGCGCGACACCCCATAGGGCAGAATAATCGCAGTTTGCCTACATGACTGGCGCGCTAAATACATAAAAGACTGGCATGCCAGTTCCCTTGACATATCTCCCTTCGAGAACTTTTGAGGCATCATAAAAGCAGAGCAAAGGGAGGTCGACACCAGTATCTTTTCTAAATTGCATCGGGTGATGGTAGCAGCGTGGGGCTCTATGGAACCTCGCTGACTGTTCGAAAGCGGCTAATAGAGATTCAGAAGCGAAAAGGGGGTCCTACCAAATATCAACCAGGTCCGGCTCAGGTTGCCGGTAACTCGGGCATTCGCCTGGGCTGCCGTTTGCCAGGGGACGCTATCAAGGAGGGTGCCATGTCATGAGCTTGAGATCTTCCAAATAAGAAGGAAAGAATGTGAAAACAATAAATAAAATGAAATAATAAACTAGATGTTAAATGTTGTCAGCAAAACTATGCAGAACACCTCCGTGGAACTGTCTACCGCAGTTTCATTAATAAATAGTGTCGCTGATTATTTACTTAATTTTCGTGCAAATGGATATAAAAACTCACTAGTGTCAGCAAATGAATTAGCTACAGAAGTAGAGGTAGATCCCATTCTTAGAAGTAAAAGAATAAGCAGAAAAAGGAGGCTGTTTGAAAATGAGTACACTGACGAGGTTCCAAATGCAGATGATCCAGAAAACAAATTTACAAATCATGTGTTCAAAGTAAGGCTACGTTCACACAGGGCGTTTTTAACCGCATGGTGAGATACACGCGGTCGATTGTTCAATGTTATATTATAGAATCGTTCACACGTAACCGCGGCGATTTCCAAATACGCCGCGGTAGCGAGATTCCCCTTGCCAACGCACGATTGCCGGGAGTGTCAAGATACATACAAGTCAGTGTCACCATTCACACACAGCAGTGAACCGCGCTTTTTGAAGACAGCAGTGCCATCATTGGCTGTGTGTCAGCCAATGAGAAAAGAGATTGTGCGTTACCATAGCAACCCTGGCCACCACGCCTGGTCCCCGTGATCACAGTCACACACACTATTGCATCGTTGTCACTGTTAACTATGGAGAGGGATCATGCTATCATTCTGACATTGGATGTCACAAAAAAGTAAATGAATATATATATATACAGTATATATATATATATATATATATATATATATGTGTGTGTGTGTGTGTGTGTGTGTGTGTGTGTGTGTGTGTGTGTGTGTGTGTGTGTGTGTGTGTGTGTAAGAAACATTACCGTGCAGTGGCCGCCGCGGTCAAAAATGCTTCGTGTCAACGATTACAGCGTTAAAGGAGCGGTGGCCGCCGCTGTTAAAAATGCCCTGTGTGAACCTACCCAAACTCAGCAGAGCTATTCATTCTTTATCAGAGAGATTTGAACAATTACAAAGTTTCAATAACACATTTGGATTGTTAAATAGCCTAAAAAACTACCGGATAAAGGTAAACTCAAAGTAGAATATCTAGGTTTGGAGGATAAGATGAGGTACCAAGAAAATAGTGATATTAATGTATGTGATCTCTTGACTGAACTTAATACTGCAAAAGAATTATTTCCTGAAGATGTAAAGCTTCCAGTAGAA
This sequence comes from Macrobrachium rosenbergii, assembly GCF_040412425.1. NCBI lineage: Eukaryota > Metazoa > Arthropoda > Malacostraca > Decapoda > Palaemonidae > Macrobrachium > Macrobrachium rosenbergii. The sequence goes on from NC_089747.1 coordinate 29,392,324, forward strand.
ATGTTAGGTTCACAAACACTAATAGGTTACAGGATGCCATGCCAAATCTGTGGGTTGAATTAAGAATAATGTTTACAATACCTATTACCATGGCCACCGGAGAGAAGCTTTAGTAAACTAAAGTTTATATATATATATATATATATATATATATATATATATATATATATATATATATATATATATATATACATATATATGTATATGTATATATATATATATATATATATATATATATATATATATATATATTATATATAAATATATATATATATATATACAATATATATATATAATATATATATATATATCATGGGCAAAAAGTGATGAAATCACAAAGGTAGTAAAGCCCATACATAGGAAGGAGAAGGGCGTAGGGCTTTACTCCGCAACCTGATAAATTATGATGAAAAGTAGAAGTAGGAGTCTTTTCTCAATCAGTATAGAAAGCGCGTACCATTATAATACGCTTATTGAATAGGCTTCGGTTTGGACAAACCACCACTGATGATGTGAGAATTATGCAAGAGCGCCTGATTCCAGTACCACCCAACACTGACCCGGCCCAGGTTTGAACATAACTCTAGTCTCTGCAACAGCAACAGCAACAATTGGAATGAGTTACCCGTATTATTCTCGACGACAAAAAAGAAAAAAGAAGAAAAAGCCAAAAACTAAAAAATAGAAAATGTTGCCCAAAAAGAAGTGTTGCGTTTATATGATCGCGCACTTCTGAGTGGATACATTTGCTATATGTCTTCAAATTGTATTGCCTGAAGAAGTGCCAGTATCTGTCTCGGGTATGGTTAGCGTTGTGTGTATTATAATGGCACTCGCTTTCTATGCTGATTGAGAAAGGACTCCTACTTCTACAGTACTTTTCGCTTTCATCATAATTTATCAGGTTGCGGAGTAAAGCTCCACCCCCTGCCCCTTCCTTTGTATCCCCTGACCTCCATATTTGTCTCTTGTGGCTGGGCTTTACTACCCCTTCAGGAAATCTGAATTTTGGTGGCTAATTTGAATGGCATACTGTTACTTTAAAATTTCATTATTTCAAAAAACAAACCCCGAAAGGCACCCCTCCAGAATATGAGCTTTCAGAGAAACTCAGTATTACGGCTATATCTTTTACCGTTATTGCGCCACAGATATGTTAGGTCCCTCACCCATCCACCCACTACCACATCCCCTGAACGCAAAAACCGATATCTGGATCTCCGGAGCAGATGAACGGATTTCGATGATATTTGGCATGATTAGAGACCTTAATGGGAAACCTCTAAAGCCAAAGTTTCATCCCGATCAGTTGAATATTTCCAGAGTTATAAAAGGCCAAAGTCGGGTTTTTTGTGTACTCGGGGTGGCTGGACTTTACTCTCTGCCAACTACCTTGGCGGTTGATACTTAGTCTTCCATGACTCAAGACAGATGAAATTTTCTGGCACTTTTGTCAATAGAAAATAACCTTGTAAAGAAGAAAGGTATAGGAAAAGCTATGAAAAGACTTGCAGACCTAGAGGCTAGAAAAAAAAGTTCTAGGTAGGATAATGAATGTTTTTCAGCATCTGTTCTTTTGTTCATACTTTTTATTTGGAGAAAATTCGTTACAGCTACAGTTCTTATCATCGTGAACTTGCGGAATATAGTATGCTGCTCAGTTTGTTCAGATTCTGTACAGATGTGAATGCCACGTTTGTGTGTTTGTTCGTAATTGTTTTTAGCTTGTTATTATTAAATTCTTAATTCTTTTTCTTTTGTTTTGTATCATGAATGCAATATGCTAATTTGTCAGCACTTGTTACCCGTCCCACAGAGAATGATTATAGTTCTATTTGCAAATCATATAGAAACATAAGTCACGTAATTTGTTGCAAGCTTTCCAAATACTCTTAAAAAATGCATTATTGTTTAGTGTGTTTGTTAAAAAGTAGTAATTTAATCTCAAAAAAAGTAGATGAAAACTAATTACCATAAGGGTCTAGAAAACCCACCATCAGTATGTTCCGACTCTGTACCGATTTGAATGCCTCATTTTTGTGTTTGTTTTTACTTGTTTTTAACTGATTATATTATATTATTAATTCACTTGCTTTTCTTTTGTACCTTGCATACAGTACGCAAACTTTGTCAGCATTCATTCATTACCAGTCACAGTGAGTTTGATTATAGATTTATTTATTAGTCACTAGCTGGGTTGTAACTTAATGCCGAAGTGCTACGGCCTCTGTAGCATGCACTACTCTGCAGAGGCCATACATAGTGCAGACATCTAGAAGATCAACGGCACTCTTCGGACTTTCTCTCAGTCAACAATCCTTCGTTCAGTGTTTGTTGGTAACAATGTGTGAGCATTGTCAGTAATGTAGATACAGTCATAACGGTCTCTCTCTTAGTTATGTTGATGAAAGGATCTGAAACATTGATGCCTAGTTTGAACTGTTTTCTTTAGCTTGTATATTGTAATAAACTGCTCATTCTACATTCTCACCCTCCCCTTCCCCTCCTGATTCCCCCTCCTCTTCCCTCTTCCCTTCTTTTCCCTCCCTCCCCTTTTCCCTTCCTCCTTCCCTTCCCCTCCTTTTCTCTCCCCTCCCCTCTCCCTTCTCACTCCCTCCCCTTCCCTTCCCCTGCCCCTTCCTCTTCCCCTTCCCTCTTCCCCCCCCCTACCCGTAGACTGTCATTAAGAGTGTTCCTGGGCAGCGCCAGGTTGGTCAGCTAGTGCATGTATGTATGTATATATATATATATATATATATATATATATATATATATATATATATATATATATATATATATATATATATATATATACAAAATATATTATATATATATATATATAAATATATATAATGCATATCTTTCTCCTCAGAGGTGGTGGCGCTAGAAGGATTTTCCTCCCAACCATAGGTAATTTTCATAGAAAGCTCTAAAAAAATTCCCAGTACTGGAATTCACATTTCCGTCCTTGTGTTTCTGGAGTCTCTAACTGACCAAAAAAACGACCAAAAAATTGACAGAAAAGCCGGTAAACATTATCCTGAATTTTTTCGGCGGCTAATACTTGAGCTGATTGAAAATCAGATCTGTAAAAAGTGATCACAGGGCACAGTTTTTTTTTTACTGAAAAGCCGTATTATGGAAGAATATCTCTCTCTCTCTCTCTCTCTCTCTCTCTCTCTCTCTCTCTCTCTCTCTCTCTCTCTCTCTCTCACACACACACACACACACATGATACGGACAAATTATCTTCTTTTAGCCAAGGGTAATCTCTTAATTTAAATGAGCCCCATGCAGGGAAAATTTTTTTCCTCACGAGAAATCTCTTTCTTATTTGAGTAGTGTCCCCCACATACGAATTCTGTCCGTCGTTTACGCCTTTCAGAGAGCTGGCACTAGATGAAAGACGTCCCAATTTCTCCCTGTAGCTTCGGAACGGGTAATGAGAGGCCTTGTTTTCTTATAGCCTATACACGAGAGGAAAATTCCCTGAGTGTATGAATGATGTAGGGAATTTCGTTCTCTCTCTCTCTCTCTCTCTCTCTCTCTCTCTCTCTCTCTCTCTCTCTCTCTCTCTCTTTGTATTTACCTATCTATATATATACATACATATATATATATAATATATATAGACATACATATATATATCCTATATGTATCTCTCTCTCTATCTATCCATCTATCTACCTGTCCATTTATCTGTTCTATCTGTATTCTGTATGTGAAGTAAGTTTCAGTCCACGCACGTCCAGAGAATTACTGACTAGGCAAAATCTGTTAGCAGCTTTGAATACCAATACTTCCATTTGCATAGAACCTCACTTCCTTTTATTCATGAATTTCGTTTTTTATAAATCAAAACTGCAAGGAATTCATATTTGAGAACTAGGGAAAAGATATACATGAAAAGTCATAATAAAACTATAGAGTCGTTTGAATTGCCTAATACTTGATGCAATGTTTAGGGATGTGTGTTTGGCATGCCTCTTCTGAATTACGCTTATTTTTCCCAACATTTGGTCATTCGCATTTGCTGGGGGTGGCTCCTGTTAAAAGGAAAAAACCAATACCATACACTTACTTTGACTGCTAAATTGGAGATGAACCCGCTGTGCAGAAACCTTTCACAATATAAACCACTTCACGCACCTACACTGAATACTCATCAGCAGCACGTCGAATTCCCATAAGTACAGTGTGATATTCATTTCAATTTTGCAAGCATCTCGTTTCCCGAACGTTGAGATCCCTCACTTCTAGCACCTCTTTCACAAAGCCCTTGCAGCCGTTACCTTTCCCCCTCTCTTTCATGCTTGAAAAATGTTTAAATTGTTACATTTTTTCCCTTACTTTTCATCTTCCATTCATTCTACATGCTCGAACCATCTCAGAACATTCTAATTCTTTCTCTCACTTAACTTATCCACATATGCTATGCAAATAGTACATCTGTACATCTTCCACCCTTTTTCTTTCATTTTCATTCGGCATCCGCACACACTCCTGAAAGGGGAGATGGCTCGCCATTCGTAGATTTTCTTGTTAGCTTCCACAACCAGAACAAATTTCTTAACAGTCTTTTACACTTATCCACCTAAGTCCCGTGCGCCATCCTATTCTATGACCCACCTCATCTCTCGTCCTATGACCAGTCAAGATATTTACAGCCAAACACCCACATGACTTTATCTTTTCAATTCTTCCACAGCCATATTGTCACTCATTCCCCCATCTTCCGAGTTTCCATTAACCTCATAACCTTACTTTTGTTCACATTTACTGTTATTCTTGACAGTTGTCTCTTTCAGTTTCTCTTCCCCCCACGCCCAATCAGTACTGTACCATTTAAAAACATCATTTATCTCACACTCCATTCTTGGCTAACCTTATCCTACAACTTTGCGCTTACACTTACTGTCCTTTCTCTGACTTCTCCCGTCGCTTCCTCCATAAAGATATCAGATTTGGAGTCATAACTCACCATTATTTCATGCCCTGTTATATACTAAACTTGTCACTGTCCCCTAACAAACTGTCATTGTGCTTTCTCAACAACATATCATCGTCAACACCCTCTATCATTATATATATATATATATATATATATATATATATATATATATATATATATATATATATATATATATATATATGTGTGTGTGTGTGTGTGTATGTATGTATATATGAATTGACATATAAATGCATCTGCACATATAACGTATAGTTGTTTATATATTTGTGTATATATATATATTATATATATATATATATATATGTGCGCAATGACATGTGTGTATGTAAAAATGAACTGAATGTGTTTGATGGAGGGACATGCATCTGCACAAAATCATAACGTAAAATATAATTTATTTCATAGCAATGACAACAGCTTATATTAATTTTTATTAAATTATATTATATATAGTTTATATATATATATATATATATAAGATTTTAGTGAACCTTTTTACTATTGGAATATGTTTTTTAAATATTTTTACTGAAAGAGCTATGTATATTAATTTGTTATTGATGTCAGTATATATATATATATATATATATATATATATATATATATATATATATATATATATATTTATATATATACATACATATATATGTGTATATGTTTGTGTGTATATATATAATAGATATATATACTGTATATGTTAAATTCATTATTATGGTTAATTCTTTATTACGTTTATTTGTGATTTATTTGTGAGAAAAAGAGAGAGAGAGAGAGAGAGAGAACGAGGGGGCGAGGGGGGAATTACCCTACCTAAAATTCCTTGAAATTCCATCACAACACGTCCTCTTGGTGTGATTTTCTATTCCCAACACCGTCGATAAAACGCGACTCTTCTCACTACCCTATGCACATAACCGGGGTCTCTTCCCAGCTTCCCTAAAACACTTGTTGTGTAGGGGTTGGATTGGAATATCTTCCGGATTTTATAGCTGCCTTTATTCGTTTCTGTCGGCTGTGGGTAGGTTTCATCTAGTTTGTCCATGTGTAAGTAATGCTGTATATATGTATATATATATATATATATATATATATATATATATATATATATATATATATATATGTATATATATATGATTATATATATAATGTATATATGTGAATGTATATATATGTGTATATATACATTATATATATAAATATATATATATATATATGTATATATATGTGTATATATATATATATATATATATATATATATATATATATATATATATATATATATATATATATATATATATATATATATATGATATATATATATGACAGGGTGACAAGCAGACAGCCAGTCATCTATAGGCGATATTTATTTGCCGACACGTTTCGTAACGCATAGTTAAATCATCAAGGCTAAAACAGAAAATACACAAATTGAAGTACATGGAATAAAACTAACGTCAAGAGTCTGAACATGCTATATAAATATACATTAAAATAAGACAGTTCAAGAAAAGCGCCTGCTAGACTAAAAGTTGAAGACTGAGTGACTAAAAGGGAAAAGTAAAGTGGCAAAGAAAACCGGCTCAAGCCAAATGCAATTGTACAGAGGTGGCGAGTGAGTTCAACTTGGGTACTAACTGCTTAATAAATAACGATTCTAAAATGAGCAGTTCAGTGGATGACTTGTTTGGCCCAAAACCCAGAAGTCAGAATAATTACTATTGTTATTACATAAACATCACCTATAAATGACCGACTGTCTTTTTGTCACCCTGTCCTGATATATGCTGTGGTCTGCTTGCACCAACAACTCATGTCATTTATATATATATATATATATATATATATATATATATATATATATAACTGTTTCTTATATATATATATTTAGCTGTTTCTTTAGATTTAGATGTAAGTTATTCCCAAGGTACAATGAATTCGACATCAAATGGTATTTGTGGTTTAATGTTTATGAATATATATAAAAAAGACACCCTGTAAAAGTGACAACTGTTTATATAAATATATGTGTATATGTATATATATATCTATATACATATACAATTATGAATGTATGTGTGTATGTATGTATATACACAACACTGCATGACGCAGTTTGTGAATTCTGCCACTCATGTATTTCCTGTGTTTTGTCTTCCACAAATATCCACTCGTCTCCATATCGTACCAGACTTGTGTACAATTTTACTTCCTTATGCAATTTCAGCCTATATGATTTTTTCAAATCTTAGTCACCCTCTCCATTGCTTGACTAACCATATTTTTTTATAAGTTTTTCACTAAATCCCAATGCAAAAGAACCTTTGACAGATATCACTGTTTCTTATGATTCAAAAGTTTCAGTGTCAGTTAGTCTTTTTGATGAACATATGCATACAGAATCCTTTCTTTCTTTTATGCATTGAGTGGGCGTGACAGTGTCTGCCTTTCATGGAAAGGGGAAAAAATCATCGAGGCAAACATAGACGGTGTTTCAGGGTCACAAACCCCTTCACCAAACTAAGTTCAAAACCAGCAGTTGTAGAAGATGAAGCCTTGCAGTTCATTGAAGAGTTCTTGGAGCTAATGTACGACAGAAGCAGTTCATCTATATATATATATATATATATATATATATATATATATATATATATATATATATATATACACACACATACATATATATATGTATGTATACATTATGTATATATATATACACATACATATATATATGTATATATATATACACATACATATATATATATGTATGTATATATATACATATATATATATATACGCATGTATGTACTCTACTTTCACATATGCCAAGTCTTCGTTCCTACATACAGACGACAGGTATGTAAGTTATCTGTTGAATTTATGGACTGGTTTGGTAATCAACACCTTCATCACGTATGTCTGTGCTTAAGTGTTGGAGAGCCGAGAAACGGTTCAATTATGGGGAAAGCAGGCAGCCTTTTTAGGCACGTAGAGATATGTTCCATTTTCCCTCTCATGCCCTGTCCTCTTTGGCCGAAGCATCACCTGTTCATTATTCATTCGGGTGTGGTATTTGGTATTTTTATTGAAAAATACTTCAGTGGCTTTTGAATGGATCTCCCAATCTGCAGAAGTTTGCTTCTCAGGTTAGTGATACTTTTGGCTTGCTTGAGAAGAATGTTTAAGAATTTTAAATAATGATAATGTATATCGATATATTCTTCTGTGCGTAACAACGATTAATGAACACTAAGTTTCGACTTGCCATAGTCCAGCTTGACGTAACTTATATCAGTTCTATTTTTTTTTTTTTCTATTGAGAAGCAGAGGGATTTTTACCTGAACAGAAAAATACTTTTTCCTCTAAAAGTCGACGGGAAATTCCCTGACCTGGGCTCAGTTTCTTTGGATCCTTCCGGGAATCTTTCCATGCTCTTATTTTTTTATTTATTTTTTCTATTTTGCAAACTAACAAACCGGCAAAGAAGTTTAGGGGACAGTTTTTGGATTCCGTCAAGATTCGTTGAATGTAGTAATAATAGATTATTTTTTTTTTTAGGTAAGACTGGGCCAAAGTAATGAGAGAGTATCAGAAGTATGGAAAGGAATATCAAAGACCTTTTCCAGTTTTCTGTAAAAGACAACTATTGAGATGGTTTTGTCTGTCCGTCCGCACTTTTTCTGTCCGCCCTCAGATCTTAACAGCTACTGAGGCCAGAGTGCTGCAAACTGGTATGTTGATCATCCACCCTCCAGTCATCAAACATACCAAATTGGAGCCCTCTAGCCTCAGCAGTTTTTATTTTATTTTATTTAGCCATGATCGTGCGTCTGGCACCGCTGTAGGTGCCAACAACACATTCCACCAACGGGTAGTGGCTGAAAGTTTTTCATGGGCCGCAGCTGAGAGTTTCATGGGCCGTGGCTGAGAGTTTCAAACAGCATTATATGCTGTACAGAAAATTCGATTGCGCCGAGGACACTTCGGCGCATTTTTTACTTGTTTATAGTTGAAAACAGTCTAAGGTAAGAGCATGCTGTTCTCTCTCTCTCTCTCTCTCTCTCTCTCTCTCTCTCTCTCTCTCTCTCTCATCCACCCATACACACACAAAACCATTTTCCTTTAACCATCTATTACCCTTTGGATTGTCTGGCACCTTCAAGCAGGATCAGTTTTTCTTGATGAAAAATCTCTGTTTTTCTTGGATATTTTTTGTTTTTGGCATATCGAATTACAATATGCTTAAACTCCTTCCAGATCCCGGAACTACGGAAAATCTCCTACAATTTCCCCTTGCAGCTCCAGAGAGTATAATGAGGGGTCTTGTATTCCTGTATACACGAGGGGGAAATTCCCACGCTCATGAATGCCTGGGGTGTTTGGGGTGATAGTTTTCCATCTCTCTCTCTCTCTCTCTCTCTCTCTCTCTCTCTCTCTCTCTCTCTCTCTCTCTCTCTCTCTCTCTCTCTCTCACACAAAACCATTATGTTTCTTTACACACATTTTGGTTTTTTGCGTCTTCTCATGTCATCAAACCAAACATGTGTACAGTTTGAAATGCTTATTCTTCTTATGATAGAGAGAGTGACACTGTTTGCAGGCCTATGAACAAAAATCTTATATTCACACATTTTTTATCGAGTTTGCTGGTGCACAATTTTGCACTACTTTCTCTCTCTCTCTCTCTCTCTCTCTCTCTCTCTCTCTCTCTCTCTCTCTCTCTACGTAATTACCTGGCTGATTCTGTCCGCCCGAGTATGTTTGACACCCTCTAGATCACGGAATGATGTAAGACGTAAGTTTTAATCTTTCTGTCTTCAGAGTTTTAAAGTAAGCAATTTATGCCGGTAGTTGGGAGATAAGCACCATAATAAATCACAATATTGGAAACCGCAACAAGAGAATGAAACCCTCAGATTTCGCTCTGATTTCCAAATTCTTTAATGCCGCACTACTGTTCATGTCTTGCCACGCTGTTCACTGACTGATCTGTCAGCTATTTATTAATTGCAATTAGAGTCAAGAGTTCTGCGTTGCCATCCACTCTCACTGGAATTTCCGTACTAGAAAACATGGCATTGTATGTTCATTTACAAAAAACTGAACAAACTGTTGAAATGGTTTTTTTGAGTTTATAAAAAGGTAAGAGGGACTTGTGGTGCCTGAATTTTTTGAAGGAAGACAGTTATCCAGAAATAAAATATCAA
>NC_089747.1:29407500-29415000 GCF_040412425.1 Macrobrachium rosenbergii
ACAGGAAACTCGATTGCGCCGAAGAAACTTTGGCGCCTTTTTTACTTGTGTATGAAGTAGGCTATTCAATTTTATCTAGATAAAAGGGACAGTCACCACAGTGGTACCTCGACAAAAGGGACAGACAGACAGTACAGTAATACCTGGTTAAAGGTGACAGACAGTACAGTAAATACCTGTTTAAATGTGTCAGACATTACAGCAGTACATGGATAAAAGGGACAGTCACCATGTTAATGCCTGAATAAAAGGGACAGTCTCCCACCACATTAATACTTGGATAATAGGGACAGTCACCACAATAATACCGGGATAATAGGGACATTCACCACAATAATACCTGGATAAAAGAGACAGTCACCACAGTAATACCTGGCTAAAAGGGACAGATAGCATAGTAATACCTGACTAAAAGGACAGATAGCACAGTAATACCTGGATAAAAGGGACAGGTAGCACAGTAACACCTGGATAGAAGGGACAGATAGCATAGTATACCTGGATAAAAGGACAGTCACCATAGTAATACCTGGATAAAAGGGACAGACAGAACAGTCTTTCTGGATAAAAGGGACAGTCATTACAGTAATACCTGGATAAAAGGGACAGACAGTAATGTCTAAATAAATGGGACAGTCACCACAGTAATAATGCCTGTCAGTTCACACACGACTTTTCCCCTTCCCTCCCCGCAGACTGTCATTCAGTTTCCCCTGGGCAGCGCTGGGTTGGTCAGCTAGTAGATATATATATATATATATATATATATATATATATATATATATATATATATATATATATATATATATATATATATATATATATATATATATTTATATATATATATCATATATTTATATACATATATAGATAGATAAGTAGATAGAGAGGGAGTTCGAGAGAGAAAGATATTCTTTTTTCTTCTTAACTCGGAAATCTACGTCAACAAAAATACGCCTCTGTCCGAAGGGACTATCTTAATTTTCTCCAACAGGATTTGAGAGAATAAACGAAATTACTGATGATAAAGTTGTGTTTGGTCCGTTCTTTCCTCAGTTGAGATGTGGAGGGAATGCTGAAAAAAAAAATACTCCCAAAATCTGTACGAAAAGAAGTACAAAGATGGCTGAAAAAAAGACCAGTGGCACTGCTATCCATATCATATAAGATATTTATGATGGTAATAAAAGAAGTAACTGGGAAACATTTAAGAGCAAATGAAGAAATGAATTCCAGGCAGGTGCACTGGTGAAGCGAGAATAGAAAACTCTAAAGAAGAAAGTTATATAGATAAAGAGTCCCCTAACAGTAATGCTGTAGACTTTGGTAAAGCTTTTGATTCTGTATAAAGGGAGGTATTAATAGGAGTTATGGAAGAATATAGAATCCACCCGAAATTCTTTTATAAGAGTGACAAAACAAATAAAGCAAGAAATGAAAGTTATTCGCGGCAGCTCGAGATCGACATTAGTATTTAAGGTGTTTACATATTTGATAATAAAAAGAATAGAGGAGTAAGCAAAATTATTAAAAAATGAATGAGTAGAAATAGGAACCATGTTTTCTGGTGACGTCTTTGTAATAGCAGGTAGTGCTTTCAACAGAAGTACGGAAAAATTGTAGACGAGAAATTGATAAAGAAAAGACTAACATTTTAATGCATTATATGATAGACAAACCACAACAAAAAGAGTAGCGGAAAACATAACTTATTTTGGATTTAAAACTGGATTGTCAGAAGAATCCAAAGTAAAGAAAAGGGGGGGGATACATGAAAAGGCACAAAAACTAGCAAATTTAACGTACTCAGTCATGGATAACAGCTGTAACAAAGTAATGATAGGGAAAGCATTTTGGAAAGGTACTGCGGCTCCTTCCATTCCGTATAGCACTAAGGGAAAACGAATTGACAGAATTAGAACCTGAAAAGTTGCAATATAAGGTACCACAAAAAGTACACCTGTTTACACATCAAGGGGGAGATAAAGGAGCATCTATGAAGACTAGTGTGGTAAATGAGAAGCCACAGTATGGAAAAAGTGAAATGTGGAAGTAGTTGGTGGAAAACCACAATAAAATATTTGAAAGCGGCAAGGCTGAACACAAGACAGAAAAATGAAATGACAAAGATGGAAATAAAATCCAAAAATATACAGTGGGATACTGATAATGAAAAATTAGAAAACAGAAAGAAAGGAAACATCATAAGACAAATATACAACACATTTGCATCAGTAATTTTATCAGAGCAAGAACAAATGGACTAAAATTGAATGTTAGATGCAGACATTCAGGGAAAAACGTTAATTACAGTTTTTTTGATATGTAGAAAGTATCTAATTCACTCTGTATTTTTTCAGAGATACAGAAAAGAAAGAAGTGATATAGTTGAACTAGAAAGACCATGTTAAAAGGAGGGAAATTAAATATTTAGGAAGTTTTGTTCTCGGAAAAAGTCTTATATATACACGTAGAGAAGGCAAACAAGTACAAATGCACCGAAATTTCTTCGGTGCAATCGAGTTTTCTGTACATCGTATAATCAAGGCCACCGAAAATAGATCTATCTTTCGGTGGTCTCGATATAATGCTGTATGAACCGCGGGCCATGAAACTTTAACCACGGGGTTGTGGTAGCCTGTCCTATATCGTTGCCAGATGCACGATTATGGCTAACTTTAACCCTGAATAAAATAAAAACTATTGAGGCTAGAGGGCTGCAATTTGGTATGTTTAATGATTGGAGGGTGGATGATTACCATACCAATTTGCAGCCCTCTAGCCTCAGTAGTTTTTAAGATCAGAGGGCAGACAGAAAAAAGCGCGGACGGACAAAGCCGGCACAATAGTTTTCTTTTACAGAAAAGCAAAAAGATTTTGAGAAAATTATTCAAAGCCATGAAAACAGCACAAAAGCAACTGAGGTGCGTTGTAAAGGCAAAGCCTCAACCTGAACCCTGAACCTGAGTGAGTACTGGAATGTCATATAAAGAAATACGAGCTTTCTTCCTTCATATGCATGCATACATATGTGCATACTTACAGACACACTAATATGTACATATATGCATGTGTGAGAGCAGCTCTAGAATCTAGATGCATAATGCCTTATGGTGTCATCTAGAACCACAGTAAAAGTTGTGTTATCGGTATAAAACATGTGCGGTATGTAGCGGGATCTCATAGATCACAGCTATATATCATCTTGCAAACAGAGTTAAACAAAAGCAACATAGGCCTTTGTAAGTAGTAATCACAATCTCCTGAGCCAAAATTTCTCTCTCTCTCTCTCTCTCTCTCTCTCTCTCTCTCTCTCTCTCTCTCACTCTCTCACACACACACACACACACATTCTTAAGATTCCTTCTTTCTCTCTTTGTTAATTTCTCTCTCTCTCTCTCTCTCTCTCTCTCTCTCTCTCTCTCTCTCTCTCTCTCTCTCTCTCTAGCTCTTTGTTGGGTGAGTCAGAGCTGCGGACTGTCACTCGATGGGCCGGAGTTCAATTCCCCACCGGCTGATGAAGAGTTAGAGGTGCTGGTAATAGAAATTCATTTCTCGCTATAATGTGGATCAGGATTCCTGTAGGTCCTGTTGCTAGGTAACCAATTTTCTTAGCCACGTAAAATAATCTAATCCTTCTCCAGCCCTAGGAGAGCTGTTAATCAGCTCAGTGGTGTGGTAAAACTAAGGTATACTAACTTTTCTCTCTCTCTCTCTCACACACACACAAACACATTCTTAAGATTCCTTCTTTCTGTCTTTGTTAATTTCTCTCTCTTTCTGTCTCTCTCTCTCTCTCTCACACACACACACACACACACACACACACACACACACACACACACACACACACACAAACGTTTCTTAAGATTCCTTCTTTCTCTCTGTTCCAATCTCTCTCTCTCTCTCTCTCTCTCTCTCTCTCTCTCTCTCTCTCTCTCTCTCTCAGATAAGATGCAATAAAAGAGGCCGACCTCGGAGAGATGCTGCGGCGTGAAAAGAGAAGAAAAGAAAAAAAAAGGAAGGGAGAACTGACGGCCAAACTGTCAACACCCAGAAAGTAATATATTCGGGTTTTTATTCATTATTCATTTTTTCCGTTGTTTTGCGACTCAGCTGCGGTTTGGTAAGAGTTTTATTGGCTCGAATTTTATTCATACGTACGCATGATGCGTGAGTGCGTACTCAGCCGTGCGGACGGTTTGTATAGGAACGAACGTGTTATTCATGCATACATTCATATATACCTACATTTGTATATCCACAAATGTATAATTGCACATGCACACTCACAGATATGTATATATATGTATATATATATATATATATATATATATATATATATATATATATATATATATATATATATATATATATATATTTTTTTTATATATATATATATATATATATATATATATATATATATATATATATATACTGAGGGTCCAGGGGATACTTACTTGATTCTGGGCTGCAACGGATGGACGCAGGGAGTTCCTTTTATTTATTACACATCTGACTCATATTCGGACAATTCGTAGCCAAACAAGAGAAATCTATGGCTTAGGGCCTTCTTCATGTGAGGGAAAATTACGTAAACTCAAGGGCTCTCTTAACTAATTATATTTACATAACAAACACAGATCAGAAGAATGACAAATTACTGGGCAGGTAATAACAAGGGCCTGCTAAAATAATGAATCCTACACAGAATAAATATTCTACACTGACGATGTCTTCATAACAGGGAACATCACAGTGGGAAGGGGAACTGCACACGGATCGGCCAAGAGATTCCACAGTGGAGGCCTATCTGCAAACATATGCAAGACGGTTACGTGTAATAATAATAAGGCCCTCAAAGGGAAACTGAGGAATGCACAGATGGTGCCAAATAACTCAGTTCAACACTAATGCACAATCACGTTAACACTGAATGCTCCAACACAAATTACTGAAGGTGGTCGCACAATGGAAAATAAAAGAAAAATCAGGCAGAGAAATAACAAGATCGTGACTGACTAAGAGAACCTTATTCCAGCACATTACTTTCGTCAAGATGATGGTGTCCTCATTTGATAGGGCACTGGTGATGGAGGAGGGAATTATAATGCCACTACAAAAGTATACTGGTTTGAGCCCCAGGGTCGAACACGTGGAAGATTCAAAAGGACAGCCAAGATGAGGACATCTGTCCTTGGGTGGTGTTCAGCACGTTCTCTCTCGATTTCTGTTGCAGTGTCTATAAATAACCTTCGGGGATTACATTGTGTCGTCCCACATAGGTGGTGCAAAGGTCAATCTTCATCACGTTTTCTATACTGACTGCATGGCATCACAAAACCCTTGTGGAGGGTCCAGGATGAGGTGGGGGGAGGGTGCCAACTTTCTCTTTTTGGTTCCTCTCTTGCCTTACTTGTGGAAACCCACAGTTCTAGTAATTAATAATTGAAATTAATTTTTATTCCTTTCTCAATTACGTTGCAAATGTAAAAACAGGTGAGGTTGCAAGGAAGAAAGGTCCCATCCGTTGTAAAAAAATATATATATAATATACATATATATATTATATATATATATATATATATATATATATATATATATATATATATATATATATATATATATATAGTGTGCGTGTGTGTACGTATAAAACCAACCTAGTGAGTGTTTTCATGAATGCATTCAGGTATAAACGCAGTTAATACTTATTCATATTTAAAAAGTGCATTTAGAATCAGTATATATCTCAAATGATACTGCAGACAAATACCATCGAATAGAGATATGATTTTCAAAGAAATTAAGCGATTTAAATTTATGTTCATAAGCCATTAGAACACAAGAAGCAGAGAATCGAAATTGCTTCTTTTCCCGTATAATCAAAAACACTCAGAATTTGTTTGCATAAAACGAGTAGATTTTTTAAAATTGTTTATCTGGTCGTAGTTGAGATGTGAAGATGAGGAGTCAACCGTAGAAGATGCAGGAAAAGTTACCACAGAGTCAATTTGATGTGTAGTGATTCATTACCATACCTTGATATCACGCTTGGTATATGTGACTGCCGGGTCACTTCAAAATCATGATTATGATAGAATTATCTCTCTGCCGCCCAAATTTAAGTTTATGATTTCTTTTTTATCTAGACAGTCTATATGATTTCATTTCGACATCACGCAATTCACGATCGAACCATTTTCCCAAGAGTTTTCACTTGGACGAAAATACTGATCTGTTCATTATGCCCATGAAGAGCTTGGAAAGGCTGAGAGTGAGTCCCCAGGGGCAAAGTCATTTTATTTTCTACAAGTCGTTGCTCCACTCTAGCTAATCTGCTTTGAGAAAACTCTAAAGAAAGAGCCAGCAAATGCCGCACGGAAGTTAGGTGTTGTACATAAGGCCTCATATATTTATAAAATCAGTGTCACACGTTTTAGGTCATTTGTACTTCCTTTACTAGAATGCTGTTCCCCGATGTGGATATCTGCTTCTGCCAGAGATTTATCTCTTTTTAGATAGAGTGGTTCGTTGGGGTTGGTTTCCGTTTCCTAACATTAGAAGTTACGACTTGGATCATCGACGGATGGTCTCTTTTTGTCCCTTTTTCATAAGTTGTATTTTAACAGATATCTTTCACATTCGCAATAAATGATCCCTGGTCCTCTTTTCCTACCGAGAGCAACCAGATTTGTTGAACAGCAGCACACAATATGCAGTAAATGTGCCTTTCCTCACACAGTTGGACTGTGGAACTGTCTCCCTGAGGATGTTGTGCAATTGGAACTTCAAGTTAAAGCGAAGATGCAACGCATTACCACCCAAATAAATTCTCCTGGTATTTTAATAACTTACTTTTTTCATGTATTTATTCATTATTTTGTTAATTTATTTTTTCTTTTTAATAACTGATCTCTTCTCTCTGTATTTCCAATTACCTTCTGTTACTTATTTCAAATGAACACCATGTTCTTTGGAAGCTTGAACTTCAAGTCAGTGGTTCCCGTGGGCATGTTCTGTGTGAATAAGGATCATGTTTTGAATAATGAAAATAGTAATAATTATTATGTGTGCAGTTTTTCGGCTACCAGTCATTGGATTTCTGCTGATGTACAAGAAAAGTTCTCCCAACCTTTTAGGTAGTGATTTATTTATTTTATTTTCATCCGTCACCTCTTACGGACGACCCCACTGTACGGAATGCTCGAAAGAGCTAGAGTGTGTTGGCATCAGGCCAGTTTAATCTAGTATTTGCAATAACAATTTCAACAGCACCGACACCTTCCAGTCACTCTACCCATACATTGAAGACTGTACTCACAATTGTTCTCTCTCTCTCTCTCTCTCTCTCTCTCTCTCTCTCTCTCTCTCTTATTTTGATCCTTGCGTAGTTTGTTCTCGCTCTCTTTCAGCAGGACGGGAAACTGTTAGATCCAAACTTTCAAAAGGTTGAATCCAAACTTCGACAGCATCTTCGACTTACGCTGTCGAGACTCGCTA
>NC_089747.1:29420000-29545000 GCF_040412425.1 Macrobrachium rosenbergii
AAGTATGAATATTGAGAAAAATAAAGTCGAAGAATGATAGGGAAGTTTTATTGGACTTTATCTTCAACTGCAAAGATACTAAAGGAACTTGAACCTAGCTGCTCACGGGACGACGTTATGAAGAAAATAAACTGTCTCTGGACCTTTCAGGAGAGAATATAAGAAACTTGAGAACTCAAAGAAGCCTGGGAATTCGGCTGATGACACCTATACTCCTCTGTGGTATTTTGATTAGAAGATATTTGTTTTGTATCAAGACTTGCCACGAGAGTGCTCTTCCAGTCTGGACAGTATAACTGTTGCTAAAAAACGGCCTTTCTCATGTTTGTGTCCTTGTACTTAATACAAGAAGTGACAAGCTTCAGCAGATCTAAATATGCTGCCTCGTCCATTCTCATATAATTACGCCAGTCCTCTGGTTCTAATCTCAAATCAACAAGCAAGTTTGCATGCGCAATTTGGTCTCTTTTTTAACAACCAATCTTTTGTCAACTTAGATTTTTTTCCTCTTTCCTTAGTGCCACCGCTTAACCAAAAACGATAACTGTGTTTGATCTAGAGGAATCTTTGCTTTTCAACTGCCCGACCCACACTGAGGCTGGATGTAAATTTGGTTTGACCGTGTGATACCTCTTGAAACCTATTGACAAACAACATGGGCGACCGGGTTGGACAAACCGTTTGACCGTGTAAATGGCCTTTTAATAATCCTGATCACAGGTGAATCTCGACAGTTAGTATGTGACATCATATTTGTATGGAATGTGAAGGTCGTATCCACACCTGCATCCCCGTAGCATCTCGGCCGCTAGCTGTACCCACTTATTAATTCTTCCTTTCCTTTCATCTTGACGTCTAACAACTCCAACCCCTTCTCTTTACTAAGCAGGAAATGGCTGAAAGTGCCCCAGTGCTTGGCGCTATAGCCAAATTTTCATAAATCAGTCAATCCATGCCTGTATATTTATTAGACAGAAAGGAGATTCCGACAGCTCTCTGTGTAACTGCCTCTTTTTCTTACTTGTTTCTTCCCTTCTATAGTATTCTCCTTAAATTATAAATATAAGATCGAACAAGTTCACCTGGGTACTAAAGTATCACCCTGGATATCATCCCCAGTCTTGAGTCTCAGCACCTGTACACATTGCAAGTGTCAACTGTTGTCAAAGCAAATCTCTAACCCAGAAGTGGTTCTGGTGTTATTTTGATGTACTTATTGCTAACTCTTATATCAACTGAAGCTTTTAGTGTTCAGCTTCCTTAAAAATTTACCTGTGGATTTTTTTAATGTTGCCTCTCTTGACTCTTTAATTAGAAAATCAGATTGTATTTTTATTTGCGAATGAACTGTCAAAGGAATTTTCATCAGGCCGTAATCTTTATTTAAATACAATTAAGTCTAATTTTCCACTTGCGCTGATCATTATTTTAAGATCTCTTGAGGAATTATCTATGCGTGTTTTTGTCATGATGCCGCTTTCAACTTTCTTATATAAAAATTAAGTTATCATTAAATACAACTGGTTACCAATCCAAGTTTATTTTATGACCTGGCTCACCCTGGAGCAATCTCTTAGGTCACTAGCTTTCGTTTAATCTGTTCCTGCACCATTTCTTTATACATGCATTTCAATTATATATTAACGTATTAAGTTTGTTTCCCAGTTGATGGAAGAGATTTAAATATCCTGGAATTCAAGTACCAAATTGAATATTGCTCTCAGCAGTTCTTGCAAATTTCTTTTAGTGTATAAAAAGCCTTTTGCGGCCCGTTGTGTTATGGACGATGATGATATTGTATAAACCATTGTCGTAGGAAAGGAAATACTATGCGGAGTGGAATTATTGCTGAGGCCATATTGTGTTAGTATAGTTACAGAACTCCTAAAGGATAAAAACGTTTACTGGCTAGCAGAAAGACAGAGAAAGTTAGCTAAGTTACCTGTGCCTGGTAGGTGCCTTTGAAGTTTCAGGGACGTTTTTCTTTTTTATTCTGGGGCTGTGTGTGTCTGTGAACAAGTTTCCCCAGACAATTGACTACTTTTTACCAGATATATATATATATATGTATTATAATAGCGTTAAATACCTCTTAATTTCTCGATTCCCGCTATTTTTGGAAACGCCCATCACCACGAGCATTGACCCAAATGAAGAGAGAAATGAAGAAACTCAAAACTTCCGTGGTAGGATTTGAAGGGCAACCCCTCCTGCCCCAACTCTTCATGCATGGGCTCGAATCCCACCATGGGTGTTGGGGTTACTTTATATTTTGTTTCTTCATTTATAAAGAGCGGTCAAGCATGACCTCACCTCAACCTACCAAGCGTAGATTCAAATTCTACAGCCACGGGCTAGTATTGATGGGTGTAGCCAAAAAGTGTGGAGAATTAAAAAAGTTCAGAGATCGCTATGATTATTGCAAATATATATATATATATATATATATATATATATATATATATATATATATATATATATATATATATATAACCCTTTCTTTAATTCGTAATGAAATATAGTGTTCGATCAGACCAAGCAGTAGTACAAAAATAATAAAAGGAATGTAAAAATAAAATAGTTGATGAGCAAATTATGACGTTTGTTCTTGCGAGTTCAATGGTACCAACGGGTATAAGTAATTCTACCTGAAACGGGCTCCCAAAAACGTAGAGAACAAAACTCGATCAAATAAAACTGGAGAAAACGCGTACCCTATTATCTTCTAGAAAGCACTCAAAGCTGGAGAAACTTTTGGAAAATATATTCACATATTTATATCATGAGTCTCACAGATTTTCTGACCAAAAGGGGAAAAGAACAGGAAAAAGGAAAGGACAAAGTACTGTCCAAGGAGTTATATGACCCAGATGAGATTAATTCAAATTAATCTTTATTTTAAAGCAGCAAATGAGTAGTTAGCGATATCTCCAATCGAAAAGTTGCATTATTCAAGCGAATTAGGAAATGAAGTGCATTAATTAATAGCTTCAGTGACTAAATTTTAGATATATAAATATTAGAACTTTATCTGTAAAATTAGTAATAACATACACATAGAATATTTAAACAAAAATGGATTAATGAAGTAAATAACTTTAAAATCTGGAGGAGAATTATAAACAATAATCACACAAATCGAGAGGGAACTAAGCAAGATATTTTCCATGCTTCTGTAACAACCAACAGAAAAGTCTTCTAAAAGAGCATAAACTTCCAGAATGTAAATAGAACAGTAGATGAGATACCGAGCTGCTCTGTAACTAATTTCATATCCAGTTACATACAAACTTGAATATTCAAATTACGATATGTGTCCGGACAAATCCTCATCCTATAGCAAGTAGTGAAAAATCAAAATGCGAAAAAAGTAGAATCCTTTGATGAAATAAACATCAAAACTTGTACTGCGGTCAGTATTATCATTCACGGTGTGTTCATATTTGGTGGACCAGGAAGAAATGACAATTCACTTAGAAATAAGGTTCATAACAGTTTGCCATATGTGGAAGCAGAGGACAAAAGCCAGCAAAATACTGACGCTTTCATCAAATGAAAGAGAGTGGGCAATACTGTAGACGACTGTTCGCTGCTAATATATTTCCAAAACATAGACTGGCTCGTTTGTTGCAGCGGACATGAAGCGTCAGCAGCAAAATCTTCCATGCCTTTTCTCACTCATTCATGTACAACACTCTCTCTCTCTCTCTCTCTCTCTCTCTCTCTCTCTCTCTCTCTCTCTCTCTCTCTCTCTCTCTCTCTCTCTCTCTCTCTCTCTCCAGACAAACTTTGAGACAGCGTACGACAGGAAGCCAATCACGCACGAAACCCGTAGACTCTTTTTGTTGAAAATGTAAAATTGGTTTCCCTCTTGTCGAGAACACTGGAATAAATTATCACTGGTTTTTTATTAGAACTCTCTCTCTCTCTCTCTCTCTCTCTCTCTCTCTCTCTCTCTCTCTCTCTCTCTCTCAAACATGATATGCAATGAATACCTTGCTGAATGTGCTGTAGAGAAAAAAAGAGGTTAAAGAACTAGAGGAAAACAATGAAATGAAAGGAGTGGACTGAATGTGATCCTTGTCAAGAGATTACGTACATAAATTGCTTTTGCTTCATAAAAAATACAGACTTCTTCATTCAGATCGAGTTAGCCGTAATTCCAAAGTGATATGTTCATTCACTTTAAACAATCTTCTCTTACACACAAAAACACACGAAACCCACCAGTCCCTGCAGCTTCTCTTCACTATTACTATGGTAAACTTTATATCATTTACAAGCTTTAGGCATTCAGATTACATTTACAACCACTTTTCTTACTCCACAACTTTGCCGTTTTCCGGGCACTCATTTTAGAAAAAGTTTTGCTCTCCTGTAAAAATTCCAATCGCCAATTTTCTTTAGTCATGAAATTATTTATCTACTGTTTCATAATTATAAAGAGTATATAAAAGGGTTAGGCAAATGTAGGAAATACTTGGCAGATGAATGGGAAACATTTAAAAAAAACTCTAAAAATTTGGACATAAAAGCATGGGAAAGAAAAATGGGTGAAGTCAATCGTGAGTGAGTATAAGAAAGTAAGAAAAGCATAAGGAAAGAGACTTGAAATGAGGACACTGAAAAGACACGCTGACTGGCAAAGCAAGACTTCTGAACAAGACAGAATTAAATGACAGGAAAAGTTGAAAGGGTACTAAGCTTATGTTTACACTAAGAAGAGATAGATGAAAATTTGGAGCATTTTATACATTATTGTCCAGCATACAATAATGTTAGGTAAAAGCCTAGTTTCGTATAATACCCACATCAGGAAGATAAAACTTTCCGTATATTCAATTTTTTATTCACTCTTTGATTCACTTAGTCTATTGTGCTCCTCTGGGCGCCTCTGTCCTAGGTCGTTTCGCCTTTGTCATTAGGGGTCTCCATTTGATAATAAAGTTCATATTTCTTTACTATGTTCATAATGAATTTTCAATTTTGGTCCAAATTTTGGTTCCTTTGAACCTTAATGTCCAGTAAAGTCCCTTAGTATAATCAATGGCAGGTGGATGGCCTTTCCTTTGGCTTTATGTGAGGCGCTGATTATCTTCTTTCTTTGACCTAAGCAAGGATACTAATGTTGTTTTAAGATTACAGTCTACTAGCAGGATGTCTGTGTTATACGTACTTTCATTTTCTTCGATTTAACGTCTCCTTTCGATATGTACATTATGAATAAATCCCCCTTCCTTAGTGACATCACCTTCTCTCATCAAGTCTACAAAACCAATACCAGGTGGGATTAATAACATTTGCTGCTTATGATGTGTTTCATTAATGCACACGTTTCATTGAAAAATGTATGAATGTCCCCATCCGTATTATTCTGTGTTCATCCTTCTCCTTGTTCTCGATTATTTATACTTTGTTTAACATCAAACCTTAGGCCTGCAGTGTTTAAACTGTCTAAACATACTGTTCCCATCACCTACTCTGATGTTCCTAACACATTTCCTGATATTTCTTTAGTTACTCCTACCCCTATAATCTGGTCTGCTCAAATTTTTACTTCATTTTTAAGTATCCCTAGCTGAGGTACACCGGTGGGCTCACATCAGATGAACTACACTCCTGTAAATATAGGTTTTACATATTTCTTTTAAAAATATAGATCAAGTTTACAGATTTATTGGCTCATGTCCATATTCGTAAAAAAAAAAAACTTCCTTTTATAAACCTTGGTTCAGTCATATTGCTTTCCACCTGTTCAGTTGACAGCATTATTGTTTTCACTAACGTGAACAAAAAATGTATGTTATCCTATGCATGTCTTATACATTTTTCTTCTATTGTTCTACACTCTTTTACAGTGATTTCCTAGTTTCACCAACATAAAAATTGTCTCAAGAATCACAAGGATTTAATCTGCATATCCTTTATCATGGTCGGGAAAGTTTTTATAAGTGCTCCCGAAGTTCGGTTATTGAAAGATTTGCCTATGCGAAAAAGGAAGGAGAAAAGCGGGCGGTCTAAGCAGTGTATAATGGAACAGCTGTAGTGTTGTTATTTAAGGTTGGAACAAGGTGTTTAATGGCCAAAATTCGAGTATAGGAGGGTGGCTTTCATTAGGGCTCGATAAAATGATATTAAAATCATCGTAATTAATTTTGCTTTTGCATATTTGTGTATGGTTTCTAATATTTGAAAGCTCAGGGCTAGAAAGCTTACTCCCTGTGCGGTAACTAATACCTATATGTGAATCACATCGCACTTTGAGCAGCCGGCGAGTGCTTCCCAGTTCCCACGTAAGTCTGTAATTCATTGCACAAACAGCAAGTATATAACTAAACCAGAACGGACCGCATTAAAGTTGGTAATTTTTCTGTCGAAAAAATCTACCTATGGTTTTTGGATTCCTTAAGATGAATTTAACATCAACTGCTGGGAAATGCTTGCTCATCTTCCTTAATTGCGGTATAAATATGGTATCATAAGTGTATGGGAAGCTGATGTAGTGTTTCTTAGTGCTTGTTGTATGTGATGATTTGCGTTAACGTTGCTGGATAAGTTTGTAACATATATGTCTTTGGTTTTCCTTTTTTTAGCATTGAAAAAGAGACCACTGTCTGGAAACGTTGGCGATGATAAAGGAACCAATGTATTGAGCTGTTTTGCCTCTTCACGTTATACGATGGGGACTAGCCTCGACCTCTTACTGAAATATATATATATATATATATATATATATATATATATATATATATATATATATATATATATATATATATATATATATATATATATATATATATAATGTGTGTCTGTTTGTGTGGTCCCCATGGCTTACTGGTCAACGAAGCAAGAGGTCCAAGAAACATCCTACGTCTTTGGGCAAGTAAAAACCAGGATTAATAGAGTACTCTATTAATACTGGTAAAAACCACGGCCACGGGTACCTGCTGGTTCGTCTACCGTGGTGAGTCACCGTAAAGTTAGAAAAGGATACAAGTTAATAAATCATGAAAAGATTTGCTAAGAACTGGAACGTTAACACTCTCTGGAGGAATTTAATTTTATAATAACGTTTGATGAAAAAGTTTTTATATTTAATCATACATACATAACTTTGCTAGTTCGTCCCTGCCTTTTATTTTGGACACAAACAGTAATTAATGTCCTTTTCTTCGTTGCTGGTGACCCATTTTGATTCCCCAAGGCGTTTAACCTTTATTTTCTTTCTACCACTTAGTCCCCGTTGGGGGTAGCGCCGTCATTGCACCTCACGGGGTGCACTGTGAGGCATTATGCTAAGTTCACACATTCACGCGTGTCAAGGCACGCATCTTGCCTGGCGAATTGGTGAAACTTCGCATGCGAGAAAATAGGCCCGCCCAACTGGATCGTGTCCGCGGGGCGATGTCGTGATGCATGCGTGATTATAGTCGCCCGCAAATATGCGCACTGCGTAAGGTGACGTGACTCTGACGAACAAGCGGCGGCGCAGGCAGAAGTAGTGCGTGGCGGAAAGCCGTAACACCAGCGTCATTATACCGTATGTGTTCGTTCTGCGTAACTGAGTTATGCAAACGTCACGTTATTTACGTACTGCGGGTTAAACCCCAGCTATATAAAGGCGGCAGCTGCACGTGTGGGCTAGTCAATGCCGTAATACCACAGCGACAAGACATACTATAGCGTGCTGAAGCAACATGGACAACGCAAAGCTGAAATCGTCAACTCGCAGCTATAGCACGTGCGGATAGACCAGAATTGTTGCCACTTGTCATTGGTATGTGCACGTCGTATTTATTGCTGGAGCTTGCAATGATTGCTGCAAAGCACTTAGGGCAGAAAAAGGCGCCCAAGGAGGGTGGGCGTGGCCGTACCTGCAGAAAAAGGATGGAGCAAGGTCATTATGACAACCTGATGGCGGAGTTGTCAAACGAAGCCCCAGAGCTGTACAGAAATTTTACCCGGATTGACAGGACCTCTTCAATGAAATTGTTGAACGGGTCACACCCATTCAGAAGAAAGTGACATTCTGGAGGAAACCCATTGAGCCAGGCCTACGTGTTGCTATCACCCCGGCTTCCTCGCTGGGTGATTCATACAAGAGTCTGCAATATTCGTTCGGGTAGCCCACAACACCATTAGTCTTATCGTACCAGAGACCTGCAGGGCCATTGTTGCTGCCCTTCGGGGATGAGGAACTGCAGGTGCCACAAACACCTGAAGCATGGCAGGAGGTTGCACGGGGTTTTGAGGAACGGTGGAACTTCCCACACGTAATTGGAGCTATAGATGGGAAGCACATTAGGCTCCGTAACCCTCCCAAGGGCAGTACGCATTACTTCAACTACAAGAAGTTCTACTCCATGGTATTACTTGCAGTTGCTGATGCTTCATACAAGTTCCTGTACGTCGACGTGGGAGCCATTGGGTCAGAGTCAGACGGTGGTGTATTTTGCCCAGACCCGACTGGCAGAAATGCTGTTGCAAGAGAAGCAAATCTTCCCCAACCGGATGCCCTGCCAGGTCAACCTAATGGATCTCCTGTGCCCTACTTCCCTGGTTGGCATGATGCCTTCCCCTGAGGAATTACCTTGTGAAGCCCTACCCCAAAAGAGGACTTAGCAAGGAGGAACGGTTTACAACTACAGGTTAAGTAGGGCACGCTTAGGACGGTGGAGAACGCCTTTGGGATTCTGGCAAACAGATTCCGAGTATTCCACACTGCAATATGCTTGAAGCCTGACCATATAGAGCCATTAGTGATGTCCGCATGTGTTCTGCACAATATGATCATAAGAAGAAATGCACGAAGACAAGAAGGAGATCAGGAGCACCCTGTCACACATGCTGTCATCCCTGGTAGCTGGAGGGTGACCCGTCCTTGGAGCAGCCCTTCCAACTGTGACCAGCAACACTGCAACGAGAGGATGCAAAGGAACAGCGTAACATGCTGAAGGAATACTTTTCATCAGCTGGAAGGCTCCGTGCACTGGCAGGAGAACATGATTTAGTTACTCTCCTGCATACCTGATTGTTGTAATTACTTAAATGTCTGTTCCTGCATATATTTTGAACTTATTTAAAATTCAATAATGTATCAATTCAGGATTATTTTGCCCTGTGCATTTTGTACTTCTGTTTGTTTTAGTTGATTTAATAAAAGATATTGCTCAAATCCATGATATATTACTCTCATCAATACTTGGTAATTGGGAAGAGGATAGAGCAGGACATGACTTTGCAAATGTATGTTTAATCAATATGAAATAAACATACATATAAATAAAAAGAAAGAAGATGCAGTTATTTTGCCCTTTTAATAATTTCTTAACATGGAATCTATTCTGATATGATAATTCTATCATTTTGAAAGTACCTTCTCTTAACATTGTTTCTATTCTGTTCCTGTATTTATTTTGGACTTATTTAAAATCAATAATGTATCAATTCAGGATTATTTTGCCTGTGCATTTGTGTACTTCCGTTTATTTTAAGTTGATTTAATAAAAGATATTGCTCAAATCCATGATATTACTCTCATCAATACTTGGTAATGGGGCGAAGATAGAGCGGGACATGACCTGGAAGCGCGCCGCCTGTCCCTGTTATCCCAGGTCAAAAGCGTTGCCACATCTCCGCGGTTCTGCGGGGATGCGGCAGCGTTACCCAGCGTCTACTCCCACGCCATTCTGACAGTCACGCGGTGCCCTGGGGCAGCGTGGGCCCCAGGTAGGCGTGGCAGCTGCGCCGTCAACCCGCTGGTGGCGCCACGCTGTGCGGAGTCGGGCCACGCTACCTGATACCTGACCTGGCCACCCACGCAGGGTTTGAGCAGGTCGAAGGTTCCTGCCCCCCGCGCATGGCCAGGTGGTCCGTAACGGTCGCGCGCATGCTGCGCATTACACACAGTACTTACGGTACATTTACGTTGTATTTGCGTTGTGTTTACGGTACTTTCTGGCTCCCGCCCGTTCGTGGCCGTGCGTGGGCATGCGTGCCTTGATACGTGAATGTGTGAACTTAGCATTACTTAAGGTTCTTGACAGTGTCCCTTCGGCCCCTGGCTGCAACCTCTTTCATTCCTTTTACGTGCCTCTGCTCATATTCTCTTCTATCTTACTTTCCACCCTCTCCTAATAATTGTTTCCTCGTGCAAATGCGAGGTTTTCTTCCTGCTACACCTTTCAAACCTTTTTATTACTTTTAAATTCCCTTTCATAGCTGAATGACCTCATATGTCCCAGCTCTTGACCTTTGGCCTAAACTTTATATTCCATTCAGTTCCATTCTACCACTCAGTCTGACTTCTCTCCGCAGTGCAATATACTGATATCCCTAAAAGTTAAAGAGAAATCAAAGTACGTAACCAAGAACTAAGAAGAACTGAAGAATTATGATGATAGGAAGAGCCGTTACATAGGTTGTCACCCTCAGCATTGTTCCAACGTCAACGAAAGAAAACGGGAGTTTCCCGCCCCAAGTCTCAATTTTCACAAAAGTAAACATAAATTGTGATCTTCAATTTCTTTCGTAATTATCTGCAGTGGGAGGTCTTTCAATTCAGGCGTCATGGCAGAGTGTGAAACAGGTGAGTATGGACCTTTTTGCGAACCTTGTGACCGGAAATAAGGAAAAAAATTGAATTACACGCCAACTTATTTACATTAGCACAGACTTACATCAAATAGGCCATGCGAGCGTAGTTTAGCCCATTTAATAATGGAATCCATTATGGTGTCTTATATTATCCTTTGGCGAAACTCTGGAACAAGTAGTCTAGCTAATAAAAATTTGTAACTAGCCTACAATTTTTGGGGGAGGACGATCCCAGAAAGGCAAAGCCCCCCTTTGCCCTCCAGCCCAGGTTAGGGCGCTGTGTATGAAATTAAGTTAGATTGAGATTAGTCTCGTTTGGCAATATTTCCCTTTTGGAACCCTAAACCCTCACTTGATTCACTCCATTAACTTTTTGGTATATTGGTAGCGTATTCCCATGAACTAGCTTACCGTAACGCAACAAATTAGCCTAGTCTGCCCTGATGATAGGAACTAAACTACCTAATCTCTTGCACATGCAACATCAGCATAATAAACTTAGCCTAGACTATATACAGCATTAACCTATATACAGTATTGTCTATTATCCAAAGCACAAATATGAAAAATACTTGTTACCTGATACAAAGTTTGTTCGACAAGTTTCTGGGCTAAGGAGTGTTGGCAAACAAGCTTGTCTGACGCTTCCCTTAGCCTACTCTATATAGGCCCAGCTTACCATGTAGTAACCTCCTTTAGACTTGCAGTGTTTTATGGTACACTAGCCTAGACTAGGCTAAGCCATCCCATTTCCACGTACAGTATACCAGTTAGGCTTGCATTTTGCCTTGTTTTCGGGACACAGTAAATTGTTCCCAAATCAGTTAGCCTGGGCTAACCTAGCTGAAGTAATTTTCAGTTCATAGGAAAACCAGAATAATCCAAAATGGCCTCAATATTAGGATATACTGAAGCAGTCATGATTGAAGTCTTTATTCATTCACATGCAAGTTATATAAATTTCTGCTCTCCAGTGTTAATTGTAACTTCTTTACAGTACTACAGCTGTCAAAGATTTAGCCTAAATTATTTTTATCCCAGTTCAGTTTTGGATCTGCAGTCCAACCACCATCAAGAGTGGCTTGGTTTATATTGTTTAAGTTTGTTTCAGGTCATTTTGGTTTTTCTCATTTGTTTAGGTACCAGTAAACTGTTACACATGGACAATCATTATTTCATTTTCCCATTTTTTTTTTTATTTTAGGCCCTTCTGTCAGCTTTTGCTTGGTCTTTTTGTCAGATTTTTTTTTAATCAGTTTTAATCCCCAATAGTTATTTTGAATAACATTTTACCCAAGGCTTTACAATAGGTCAGACACTAAACTATGATAGATTTACAGTATTCTAAAGTACATATTGTATACAAGATACCAGCACTGAATATTGACTTTTAGGTTTTTGGGGAATATTTTGTAAACTGGGCATGGCAAATCTAATGCCTAATACTTTACTAAATTTTTTGAGGATATTTGATTGAAAAACAAAGTTGGAGGGTAACCAGTTTTTTATTGGTACTAGCATTTTAAGATAAAAGATTATAGTACTGTATTATATAAGGTCCGGCAGCAGTGAAGGTTTAGTATTTATAACTAGGTCAGGTCAAGAGTAACTATTTATATGGTGTTTCATCCAAGAAAACCAAAACTCAAATGATTTCTGTGTTCTCCACCAGGCACCAGTAGTGTATAGTTCACTGTTTTTGACTTGTCAAGGCACTTTTCACAAAACATCTGAAAAACTTGAAACATCAATAGTCTAAACTGATATAAAGTATATAAGAAAAAGAGAAACCAGTCTGTTGATAAGTACCAGTTACAGTATATCATATATATAAACAGGTATATGTATACTACTGGTGTCCAGAAATTCTGATGGCCTGCCTTGGCAAATTTCTTATTTTTGAAGCTTAACAAGTTATGTTCTGTTGTTGTTTCAGTGGTTACCACTGGAATTCTGTTAAAGTATTTCAGTTTTCTATTTAGCATTTTCTTTGACAGTCTTTGCATTACCAGCCTATAAATCTGTGCAACTCAGTAGTGAGGATAATTGTTACAAAATGATGCAACAAGAATTCAATATTGGATAGGAACAATTTCCATTTTAATATTTATACCGAAGGTATGTGAAATATTTCATGAAAAATTTTGTTATTGCAAATTTTAACATGCACTATTTAAAGATCTGTTGGTCAGTAGTTGCAGGGCCACAATCATGCTTCATTCTAAGAAATGAAATGAGATGAAATCTAGTAGTATTAATATTAAGCATGTACTTTTAAATAAGAATTGGGATTTAAAGGGATTAATTCATTTTTTCATTTTATGAGGTGCATTAGGAATAGTATGTGGCATTGTGAGTGGTGTGTACCACATGTAGCTTAAAACTAGTTTTCAGAAAAAAAATGTAAGTGTTGGGTAACCTCAAGTTTTCTCATGATAAATTTTCAGTCTTGGGAATTGATCAGGCTCAGATTGTTCTGTTGTTCCTGTTTTCCTAACTTACAACTTTGTGAGAAAACTACTATAATTTTTATGGAGTCTTTGTAATTGTAGATCATTCATTCTTGCTCTATGTTTGGTTCCAATCCATGTCTTGAGTGATATGATATTTGTGTATAGCCTAAACACATCCAAAATTATAAGCGGTAAAATATTTTTTATTGGGTATGAGAAGTTGGCAGGTGGTTAGAAGACTGGTTTATAAAGCTGCATGGACTTCACTCTTATAGGATGATAATACAGTGGTATGCACTTTGCTGTTAGGGTAAAATTTTTTTAAACTATTATTTTAATAGAATTGAATGACTCTTAATATTTTGAATAAGGTTCATGGAAGTACAAACCATAGCCTTTTATGTAGGACTGCTATCTTTCAGTGCGAACTGAAAGCGGTTTGAACTTGGTAACAAGGTGGTTAACTGGTGTTTACTATGTGTGAGTTGGGGAATACCCCTCACCCACTCACCATCTCCAGCAACATTTTTCCCTCGGCTGTCTAGTTTAGATGTCTTGCTTTGCTCCCTGTTGAACTTTGTTGGGTACTTAGGTTTTTTGAATGATTGTCGGCTGTTTTTGAAATGAACCTTACCTCTCCATTATATAGCTTTTACTTCTGCGCCAGCGGTAGTTCGACAGATTTAAAAAAAAGAGGCTTGGTTTTCTATGAATATCTGTCTTCTATCCATCCACCTCCCCCACCCCCACCAGGGAACTGATAGGTACAAACACTCATAGCCGATCAGTCTACTTTTGTTGCTGGTGTTGGCAGGAGTTCGACAGACACACTGTTTTCTGTTGGTTTGTTCTTTTATTTTTTTAATATTCATTTGGAAAGAACCTGTAAGGTAAGAGTTGCCGTAACAGGCATTATTCCAGTTTTATGGACCCTCATGATATGTTTTTGCTGAGGGAAAGGTTATGATTGGATAACTATATGAATCGTAGTTGAACGAAATGTGGTAATTGATCGCGAACAGGGAGAGCTTATTGTGTTGTAGAAACAACTATAGAGCATAATACTAGTAAGGCTTGAGTTAAAGGGATGCATGTCTTCTCTTGCTTCCCCATTTAGCAACTGGTTAGGTCCTCTGCTGCTTTTCTTCAATCTGTTACTCCAAATGAACTTCCCATCGATTCGGGTCATTAGATTTGATAGGATGGAGTAATTTGTTATGTTCACTTTGTGTAAGTTTTGCAGGATTTTATTATTGTTATTACCATTATGTTTTCTGCTATTACCCGAAAGTCGGTAAGTTCGGGTTGTTTTCCAGTTGGAGGAAGGGTCAGCACCCCCGATTTTTCTTGCCTTGTACTTGGCATGTCCTGTCTTACTCCCTCGTGGCTTGGAGTGACAGGGAACTGGGACATGTCAGAAAGCGGTGCAGATCTGTGCCTGTTGTCCCCTTCCTCTGTTCAGTCTGGTAGGGCACCAGGTCTGGCATAAGTAGTGCCAGAATTCATTCTCCGATAGGATCGCTGGGTTGAGAATAAGATGAGTCTCCCAGTGTTTTTCCCTTTTAATTTTACTGTATTGGATCAGCTTGGTAGTAGTGATGCTTTGTCTCTTTATGGTAGTATTTAAGAGAGTTTAAGCTGCCTTGTTGAGGAAAGTTACCTTTTCTTTGATCAGTTTCATTTCAGTCCTCTGTAGCTAAGGATTGTTTGCTGTATAAGGCTAGTATACGTATCAGCTAGGTTCTAGTGAGAAGCCTAGACTGTCTTCGGCTTTCCTATGCATTGTGGATTTTTCGGTCAGGGCGATAATGTGCCTCACAGTTTTGATGCACTAGTAGCATGTGTCTAGTGCAAATTTGCTCATTTTGCTGCAATGCTGTGTTCTTGCTCGTGTATGTCTATCGCTTATCCATACACCTATTGCTTGCACATCTATGGCTTGTATGCCTATTGCATGTGCACCAGTGGCTTGTATGCTTATTGCATACACACCTAACTTCTGCCCTGTTGCGTGCCACGCCCATGGTTTATGTGTCTCATGGGCATAAATGCCTCTCGGCCTGGCACCTATTGCATATGTGCCCTTGGCCTGTATGCTCTCGTGCATATGTGTCTATGGTTTGTATGCCTCTCGCATGTGTGCCTCTGGCTTGTGCGCCAGTGGCTTTTGCCTATCGCGTGTGCACCTATGGCTTGTGCGCCTTTCTTTTGTGAGCTTTTGGCTTTTGCCTATCGCGTGTGCACCTATGGCTTGTGCACCTATCGCATGCGCTCCTATGGCTTGTGCGCTTATGGCTTGCTCTCATATCACCCCTGTGACTTTAGTTTGCTCTTATAAACCTGTGCGCTTTTGCCTGTAATCCTATCGCTTGTGTGCTTTTCATTTGCACGTCTATCGATTGAGATCTTATCGAGTGTGCTCATATTGCCTGTGCACATGTATCCTGCTCGACTTTCACCTGCCTATAGAGAATCTCGGCATGCGCTATCGTTATGACTTCCATTAAGTAGGCAGGTGGTCTTAACATTCTGTTCGGAGATTTCAACTCCTTTTCCAGTTGTGCGAGTTTCTACTGGTAAACAGTTGGTTACTGTTTCATTTTTTCTGAATCCCCTGTGGTTTAGAAACATTCTCATTATTCGAGGTTTTCTTGATCAGTATTTAGAACATTTGGTTGATCTGACAGGTTTCCAACTAAATCAGGTGGTCTCTTATCAGATTCAGTGTTAGTTTAAGCGCTCATGAGAAGAAGGATCCAGTTCTTTGCATGCATTAGCGGAGGTCTGGGGTGCGATCATGGGGAGATCTAAATTTTTGGGAGTTTAACCCATAAGCGCCCGACTGGGCCAGTATTTTCACGTTGACAATTGTCTGTCAGGTGCCAATTGGTTTCAATATGACTAAAAAGTTTTTTTAAATATTAGCGGAAAAATCACTTACAGCAGACCTGTTTGAAAGAAATTTACTAAATCCATGGCGCCTTGAGGATGCTGCTGGGAGTTCACGGATCACGCTGTTGTTTTGTTTACAAGCGTGACCCAGCTGCGCATGCGCAAATTTCTTTCTTTTCCCAAAAGAAAGCATCAGCTAACTCTGCTGAAAATCTCAGAAATTCTTTAGTCACTTTGTCGTAATTTTTGCACCGTTTTCTATTAGCCTTTACATAAGTTTTACATGATAGCTGCGCAATTTCATGTAGAATACAACAAAAGCCTTCTTGCTGTGATTGTAGCTTTTATCAGTTTTGACATATTTTCATATAAATCCACGATAAATTGCCTAAATTTCAACCGATGACTTATTTCGACCCGAAGTAATTAAAAATGCAATTGTAAGCTAAAACTCTTACACTCTATAGTAATATTCAATCATTTACCTTCATTTGTAACAAGCGAGAAGTCTCTAGCACAATATTTCGATTTATGGTGAATCTTTGAAAAAAACTTTTTCTTACGCCACGCGCACTAACTCTGCTGAAAATCTCAGAAATTCTTTAGTCACTTTGTCGTAATTTTTGCACTGTTTTCTATTAGCAGTTACATAAAGAAGTTTTATGTAATGTGCTGCAATTTCATGTAGAATACAACAAAAATAACTCATAGTTGTAGCTTTTGTATCGAATTTTGACATATTTTCATAAAAATCACTTAAGTGCCAAAATTTCAACCTTGATCCAACTTGGCTAGAAGCGAAATGGCGAAAAATGCAATTGTAAGCTAAACCTCTTACATTCTAGTAATATTCAATCATTTACCTTCATTTTTGCAACAACTGAAGTCTCTCTACTTTGTATTTCGATTTATGGTGAATTTTTAAAAAAACTTTCCTTACATCCGAACTAACTCTGCTGAAAATCTTGTAGAGCCTGGCGCCCGTCTCTTTGACTCACGTGTGTTAAATTGCCATTCGTCGTCCATCGGAGTGGACAGACAACAGAGCATCGTTTTCTTTCTCTAAAGGAGCGATTTCCAACCATACAATATTTCCGTCTGTTTCTCCTAACCATTTGTTGTCTTGATGTATGTAATCCACCACTACTTGCATTGCTATGCAAACATTCTAATCATGTACTCATAATGTTCCAACGAACCTTCTGTATCAAACTACGCGTGTATGTTTCTGTTTGTAGAAGGCGTAAGCGTCTACGCCACTCCGATGGATGAACACGAACCCACTGCGTGTTTGGAAGGAACAACTTCGAGCTCTTACAATCTCAGAAATTCTTTAGTCACTGTCATAATTTTGCATAGTTTTTTATTACTTCGTTACATAAAGTTTTATATATGAAAATGTGTGCAATTTCATGTAGAATACAATAAGAAAAATAACTCATAGTTGTAGCTTTTATCAGTTTTGAAATATTTTCATATAAATCGATAAGTGCAAAATTTAAACTACGGTCAAATTTGACTTGACGAAATGGTCGAAAAATGCAATTGTAGCTAAAACTCTTACATTATAGTAACATTCAGTCATTTACCTTCATTTTGCAACAAACAGAAAGTCTCTAGCACAATGTCTTCCCGATTTATGGTGAATTTTTGAAAAAACTTTTTCCTTCCCTCCTTTAACGCTGCTAAAATCCTCATTATTTCTTTAGTCACCTTGTCGTAATTTTAGCACACGTTTTCTATTAGGCGTTACATAAAGTGTTATACATAGAAAATGTGCACCAATTTCATGTGGGAATACAATAAATAACTTTCATAGTTGCCAACTTTATCAGTTTTGAAATACAGTGAACCCCGTATTCGCGGGTTTCTCTGTGGAACATATCTAGCCATCATTAGCGGGAAAAAATTCGCCGATTCGCGGTATTTTCACTGAGAAAATATTCCTAAGCCCTATGTTTCTATATTTTCATAGATAAATGCCTTTATAAATCTTAAGTATTTGAGTAGCATTTTATAGTTACTCTGTTTATCTGTAAATGGGCAATTCTGAGTGTTTAGAGTTTTAAGCATTTGGTTGACCCGATGGGGCGTGTGGGGCGCATCCCGTGAATCGGGGTTCACTGTATTTTCATATAAATCACGATAAGTGCCAAATTAACGCCGGTCAGCATTTCGACGAAATGGTCGAAAAAATGCAATTGTAGCTAAAACTCTTCGTTCTATAAGCATTCAATCATTTACCTTCATTTTGCAACAAGCGGGGAAGTCTCTAGCACAATATTTAGTTATGGTGAATTTTGAAAAAACTTTTCCTTACCTCCTTGTATGATAATAACAAAATCTCAGAGATTTCTTTAGTCACGATGTCGTAATTTTACGCACCAAATTTCAATAGGCGTTACATAGTGATATACATGAAAATATGTAATTTCATATGGAATACAACAAAAAATAACTCATGGTTGTTGTAGCTTTTTATCGTTTGAAATACAGTGAACCCCGTATTAGCGGTTCTCTGTGGAACATATCTAGCCATCGTGGAAAAATTCGCGATTGTGATATTTTTCACTGAAAATATTCACTAATTACTGTATTTTTAATATAATTTCATGAATAAATGCACTTTTTGTGATAAAACTATTAAAATATTCAGGTATAACTTGTTTCACAGGGTTTTCTGTGTTTAATCTATCAAAATGGGGCAGTTTCTAAGTGTTTTTAGAGGGTTTTAAGCATTTGCGGATTTGACGTCGCGGGCGTGTGGGGCGCATCCCGTGATCTTGAGGGTTCACTGTATTTTCCATATAAATCCGCGATAAGTGCAAGGTAACGCCGGTCAACGGCTGACCAAATGGTGGCATCTGGTGTAATAAACTCTGCGTTCTATAAGCATTCAATCATTACCTTCATTTGCAACCAGCGAAGTCTCTAGCACAATATTTGATTTATGGTGAATTTTAGAAAAACTTTCCTTACCTCGCGCGGTAACTACTAAATCTCAAATTTCTTTAGTCACCTTGTGCGTAATTTCGCACCATTTTCTATTAGAGCGTTACATAAAGTGATATACATGAAAATATCGCAATTTCATGTAGAATACAACAAAAAATAACTCATAGTTGTAGCTTTTATCGGATTTGAAATATTTTCATATAAATGCGATGAATGAAAAATTTGACCTTCCGTCAACTTTAACTCGACGAAATGGTGGAAACTGCAATTATAGCTAAAACACTTACGGTGTGTATTCAATCAATTGCCTTCATTTGCAACAAATGAAGTCTCAGCACAATATTGATTTATGGTGAATCTTTGAAAAAACTTTTCGTCCGTGCGTTCTGGTGTATATTTGTGTATCATTTTTCTCTGTATTTGCTTTGTCGTTTACAATTTATTATATACCAAAATCATTTGCAATTTAGTGTACAATACCAACGAAAAAATAACTCATTAGCTTTAACCCGTTTGCTCTGGCCTTGATTTGTATACAATTATGTATGAAATTTTTCGCTGTCATATATTCCAATACTCTATATCATGATAATGACATTTTTGCCACATTTCTGATGGTTGCATACTAAACTTCAGGCAATGACAAAAAAGGAGCCAAATATGAACTCTTAATCTTAAAAACTAAAGCGTGCTGTGACTTTTGAAAAAACTTTTTTCCGCTTGAGCTAACTCCCGAACCCGCCTGCATCGGCAGACACTTTTTGTAAATAGGAAGCTCGGTTTAAGGGTAACTGAGTGATAGTGGAGTCTGTTACACCTATAATCCCAAATTCTTAGCAATCAAGGAACACCATGCAGTGTGTATATAGACAAACCATCTTCCCTTCTTTAGGTATACAGGCAGTCCCTGGTTATTGGCGGGGTTCCGTTCCCGACGACGTGACGACAACCGAAAATCGGCGATAATAGCACTGATCCCTGGTTAGCGGTGCCAATAACTGGTTAGCGGCACCGATAACCGGTGATCAGCGCCGCCGATAAGAGGCGATCAGCGCCGATAACCGGTTATCATTGCCGCCGATAAGAGGCGATCAGTGCCGATAATCGGTTATCAGCGCCGAAAATCTGGTTATCGTCGTCACTAGACAAACGCCGTAAAACCGGATTGCAGTAACTGAGGCTGCCGACAACCAGGGCTGCCTGTATATATATATATTGATACACATATGTATGTATACACATAATGTAGCAGAGTTTATATTATACATAATAACCATGCTTATGACATCATTAAATATTTTATCAACTAGATGTTGATGTAAGTACAGTGAACCCTCGCTACTTAGCGGTTCGACTATCGCGGATTCACGACTTCGCGGATTTTTTCTATTACGTATGTATATTATAAGAGAAAATATATAACGGATTTTCCGGAAATTTCAAAAATAGTCGCGATATATGAAGACCCAAATATTTCATTAATTCCATTAATAATTATTAATATCTGCCAGTACTGTTGGTTCATTGCACATTATGACATCGATAGTTAAGTACAAAAATGAGAAATTAAACAAAAGAGAATGCGATCATCGATAATTCATTATAGTACTAGTAAAATTAAACTGGTATGAAAACGCTAATCAGATGCAGTCTGACATTGTCATATTTGAATAGTGTAAGGCTGCTGATGGCTACATATATACTAATTATAAAAATACAAGTATAATGAATGTGCATCTTTTCCATGAATCTTTTGTACTGCATCCAATAATATTGTTTGTTGCAAATCACATCTCAAATAAACCTATACTACAGCAAAAAGCATAAAATAGCGTAAAGTATATTTGAATTTGAAACTAGCATGTAAGATGGGCTGTGATGGTTCCATTGGTGATAGATGTGAATCAGCTCCCAGGATTTTGTAATCTTTAGCCTGTGATTGGTGTTTTGGCCGTTTCTCCGACCACGCGGCAGCTTCCCTTGTCTCTGACCACTTAGCATCTTCACCGCGGCCGCCCGTTTCCTGCTCTCCTCGGTAGATAGATGCTGTTTACATTGTTTCCAGTGCTGTGCGTGACAGTGTTTGAAGTTGAACTTTTTAACTGTTTAACTTTACAATGGCTCTAAGCGTTCTGCTTCTGCTAAGGCTGGTACTGACCCTAAAGCCAGCGGAAAATGATGACGATTGCAGAAGGTGACACTTCGATATGTTGAAGGAAGGAGAAATTCTGCGGCCGTGACCGCCATTTTGGAATTAGGCAGATCCACCGTTAAGCTACATTAAGAGATGGCGAGATTAGGAAGGCGGCTGCCATCACCTTTAGCAAATCCAGCAAAGCGAGTTATTCTGGCTCGTAATAAAGCGATCGTCCGTATGGAAGGTGCTTTGTCAATCTGGATTATTTGACTGCGGAAGAAGAAAAATAGCCTTGGATCAGACACCATCCGAACCAAGGCAGGGTTCAATATGAGAATTTAGCGGCAAAGGAACCTCAAGATGATGGCGACCACGCTGAAGAAGAGGAAGGCGGCGGTGTTGTAAAGATGAACCTCAAGCAGGGACATCCACTGATTCCCAGCCTCGAACCACGACGTTTTACCGCCAGCAAAGGATGGATTGGCAAGTTTCAGAAGCGGCTTCGGCCTGAAAAGTGTTTCCCTGCATCGCGAGAGCTGCTTCCACTGACCGCGATGCGCTGCTGAAACTCCACGCGAATGAGGCGTTCAAGTGTATCGCTGAAGGTGGATACAAGCCCGAACAAATCTTTAATATATGGGCCAGGGAGATGGGTTTGTTTTGGAAGAAAGAATGCCATCTTAGACTTTCCTGTTCCAAAGAAGAAGCCAGGTCGTGTTACCCTGCGTGATGTGGCAATGCTGCAGGATTTGCTAAAAGCCAGGGCTTATTTATAAGTCGAAAAACCCTCGTGCTTTGAAAAATAAAAATAAGAATCTCCTTCCCGTGTGGATACACATAATCCAAAAGCATGGATTCTGAAGATGCTGACCTCCAACTGGTTCACAGTGTTTTATCCCACAAGTCAGTAAATATCTCTTAGAAGGGGCTTGCCATTTAGGAATCCTTCTCCTGTTGGATAGCAGCTGGTGAACCTTGTGACTGATCTTTCTGTGAGGGCATTCGGGTTGATTCCTGCCACCCAACACAAATCCTTAATTCAACCGATGGACCAGGGGGTTATCAGGGCGTTCAAGGCCCTCTACACGAAGAATACCTTGGCGGACCTCGTTGCGTGTGTGGATGCCGCCCAAGAAGATGAGGATGAAACATTCAATTTGAAGGCGTACTGGCGGCAGTACACAATTGCCACGTGCCTTCAAGGTATCCAAAGCACTGCAGAAATGAAACTGCTCCGTTAACGAGCTGGAGAAGTTGTGGTCGAGATTGTTCGGCAGCGAGGATTCATACGAGATTCAACACTCTGCAGTGCGAGAATCTGTGCAGTTGGCTGCGATAATTTGGAGTGTGGGTTTGGCGACATGGCTGACAGAAGGCGTTGTGAGTTGTTGGACTGCCATTCCCAGCCGCTAACTGGCGCAGACCTCGAGACCTGACAAAATCAGCCAGTGAGGAAGAAAAATGAACCACAGGAAGAGACCCAGAAGTTGTCCGAAGAAACAGGCTTAACATTAGAGCGGCTTGCCAAGCTCTGCAACCTAGCGAAGGAGCTGAAAATTGTCACAGAATGGGGACGAGGATATAGTTAGATTCTCTGCAGTTCTGCAACAAAATCGATAGAACATGACTCCTACAGGATGCTCTTGATCGAAAGAAGCAGCGGCAGCAACTTCCGATCACAATGTTCTTCCAGCCTTTTAAAAGAGCCAGTTCCTCCTGCTACTATGCCTTGAGAAATTGAAGAAAGTGTCCCAGGAAGAAGTTGAAGAAGAAATTATCCAGGAAAAACACCTCAGTCTGAAAGAAGGCGTAAAATACAATCATTGGCTGCACAGTAGAAGACATCATCAGCTATCCCAAATTCTTAGCAATCAAAGGAACACCATGCAGTGTGTATATAGACAAACTATCTTCCCTTCCTTAGGTATACAGGCAGTCCCGGTTATTATGGGTTCCGTTCCCCGACGTGGACGCGACAACAAAATCGGCGATAATAGCACTGATCCCTGGTTAGCGGCACTGATAACCGGTGATCAGCACCGTCGATAAGAGGCGATCAGCGCCGATAACCGGTTATCAGCGCCGCCGATAAGAGGCGATCAGCGCCGATAACCAGTTAGCGCCGGTAACTGGTTATCAGCGCCGATAACCGGTTATTAGCGCAGATAACGGGTTATCAGCGACGAAAATCTGGTTATTGTCATCACTAGACAAGCGCCGTAAAACCGGATCGCCGGTAACCGAGGCTGCCAATAACCAGGGACTGCCTGTATATATATATATTGATACACATATGTAAGCATATATACATAATGTGTAGGTTTATATTTGTACATAATATACATACTTATGACATCATTAAATATTTTTTATCCAGCTAGATGTTGATGTAATTATTGTTTATTCCTTTCACTCAGAATAGGAAAGACCCTTCTTTGGACAGAAGCAGAAAAGATTGCGGTATTTCCTTGGTTTGTTCTGGACAGGAAGAGTGTGCCCAGTATGTGTTCCATGTTTGTTACTGAAATAGGAGGACCCAGCTTTTAAGATAAGTCCGGCTCCTCTTGCTAGTACTGACAAACAGAAGAAGTCGGTGTTGGAATACCTCCCTTCCTTTTAACTCTCTGACACTATAATTCAGACACATGTTTACAACATTTCTACAACAGTCAGTCATACAGCTCATTAAACTCATGAAGTCATGGGCATGGGACTGTTTCTGGAATTTTGGGTAACTTTTGGTAATATGGGTGATGAGGGCAAGTGCCTGAAGTATCAGACCACCTTTACTCCCATCCTTCCTACAGACCCCTCACCCACAGGTTCCCAAACTCCTTTTCTGTTGGACTCCATGGTGAAGGCTCAACAGGTTGTGTAAGCACCTTTCAAAAAGAAAAGGGTAGGGCTGAGGTTGAATGCAAAGTGACTGGCTTCTACCCATTTTCCTTACCCTCTCTAAGGAGCAGCAGCTTGGCCCAAGTGCTCACTGGACTGGATGTACTGTAGATGGGTATTACCAATTGAGCAACCAGTTGTATAGCTTATGACCAATATGTTGCTTTCTCCACTCTTCCTTTTTGTCAGTTCCTCCGCCTTTGGATTTCAAAATTTGTTGTCACTTAAGTATTTTGGTTGTTTTTTGGTATTAAACTGGATCTGTGACTTGGCATACGCTCTTTGTGGACCGTTTTTGATTTTGCTTTTGACTTTTCTTATAATTAAGATGTCTTACCTCTAGCTATCGAGTCTGTAGCTTGGGTGAATGTAAGGTGAGGCTATCGAAGACTTTGATAGTTCCTCACTCTTTATGTATGATATGTAAGGGTGTTCAATGCTCTATGATAATCGGTAATAATGAATGTGTGGGATTGTCTGAGGGTGAGTGGAAGAAATATGAAGCCTATATGCTTAAATTGGAGCGTGATAGGCTGAGGAAATCTTCCTCCTAGAGTGCATCCTTAGTTGGACAGTCAGGGTTTTCTCCTACTAGTAACCCTGTAGTAAATTTATTACTAACCCTGTAGTTTGTTGCTGCAGAAGGTAATTCCCTGGCTCTCGTGTGGAGTCAATGCGTGCTCTTGAAACTAAAGTGAATGCAATTCAAACGCATAGTGTTAGTGCTAGTGCCCCTAGTGTTGTGGAGGGGGCGCCAGATCGGCCCTATAATGCCTCTAGGCCTGGACCTCTGTCGAACTCCCAGGACCAGGGAGGGGGCATGTCGAAAGCCGCATGAGGGTTACGGGGGCTTCCCACCGATCTGGCGTCCCTTCGGCAGGTCCTGATGACGCTACCCAGGCTGCCAGGGATCGTGCTCAGGCACGCATCCTGAAGGATTGCTTCTCGTCCTCCGACACGCCCTCCCGCCACGGGTTGGAGCTCTCGGTTGGACTCTCGCCCTCTTAAGAAAGCTTAGAGGAGAGGACGCTTCACGTCCTCTTCCTCTAGACGTTTGTACTCTTCCCGAAAGTTGCGTGGATATTCCTCTGCAGAAGAGAATAAAGTGTTTTTCGAATGATCACTCTACTCGACCCCCTGTCGCGCTAAGGCAAGGGCTAGAGCTTCTTCCCTGTGGAAGGAAGTATACGCCTCTCGCCCTCTTTCCCCTTTCCTTCTCTCAGGTTCAGCCCTTCTCCCGAGAGAGTGGCTTCTCCAACGCCAGTAAGATTTTGTTGGGTTTGCAACAACAGCTGGATGCTCTCATGAACCTTTCAAGATTCGAATCTGCCTGTTAAGAGGTACAGACTTTCACCTTCGTCTCCCGCTTCGGGAACGATACAGAGCGTCTGTCGTCTAGAGAGAGTGTTTAGTGGCTTCCTATTCGTCTTCCCGAGTTGAGGTGTTGGCCTTTTCTCTTGTCTCGCCAGGAGCGCGCGTCTTGCTCTTCGTGCGCTTCACGCTTCACGCGCCTCACCTTGACGCCGGGCGCGCCTAGCCATGACGCTCGGGCGCACGCCAGACTCTCTTCTAGTACTTGCCACGGAGCCTCTCGCGCGTCACGCCATGACGCCCGCCGCTTCGCCAGATAGCTTCAAGTCTTGTGTTGACACCGCTCCAGTTGTTCATCATGTCGCACAACTACCCGCTTCAACATCTGATGTCCTTCTTAATTTAGCCAGTACTTGCTTCGGCAGTACATATACTAATTGAACGATACAGAGAAGATTAGCATGGCTCTTGCGCAAAGGATGACACGCTAATCGTGAAGCGTTCCACATTTTTTATGTTTACTATACGTACTCTAGTTGACGACTTCTTCGTTCGCGGTAGTTCCCGCCACGTATCGGGCGAATCGGAACTACTTTCACCACTCACTCAAGACCCTCCAGCTGCGGAAGAACATCCTCTTTCGTCACAGCCTTTGTATGAAGAGAAACTTCTTTCGTCTTCTTCTTCCTCTGATTATCAGACTCTGGCTTTTTTCTTAAGGATCTGTTTCTGAGACTTTTCAACCTTCGGCTCCTCTCTCTCCACCTTCGCAGTTGTCTTTGTCTTAAGGAGCGTTTGACGAAAAAAATCGGAAATCAAATTTTCTGGGATATTTTATATATGGCATCATACATATCCTGACTTCTTCAGAAAGTTTTATTTAAAAGTTCGCCACAGTTAGAAGTTATAAACAAAACAGTAACCTATCATAGTCAAATTACATTTTTCATATAATGTAAATG
This sequence comes from Macrobrachium rosenbergii, assembly GCF_040412425.1. Taxonomy (NCBI): domain Eukaryota; kingdom Metazoa; phylum Arthropoda; class Malacostraca; order Decapoda; family Palaemonidae; genus Macrobrachium; species Macrobrachium rosenbergii. Next base: position 29,446,202 of record NC_089747.1, read on the forward strand.
ATATTGTCATATTATAATTGGTAATATTATGATTGTTTTAGCTATAATGAAATTATATCTAATTATATTATAATGTAATGGCAACCCCTTTTAGGACAAGTAATAATGCGAGCTTAAAGACAAATGCCATCAGGGCAGTCACTAAAGTCAGTGGCAGTCAGTCAGTAGCAGCTCAGAGCTTGACTAAGTAAAACGTCACTGGCCAACCTCAGCCGTGTTTTGACACTCGCTTCATTTAGCTTCATTTAGCAATATTACTTTGCAGGTCTATTTTTTGTCTTTTCATTATGTCATAAAAACATCAAACTGTGTAACGGCAAGCAAATAAATACACAGAGAAGCAAAAATATCGTTTTTCTCAAAACTAAAGTTATCGACATTCAAACTGCATCTCCTTCATAACGCTTGCACCGATCTCAATGATACAAAAAGTAAAAGAAAGCTAAATGTTTGCATAACAAAGGGGCTTCCATGGGAAGCAACACGAGACCCGCACCACGAGAAAGAGTTTTTTCCGAAGGAATGTCACTTCAAGAGAGGTAGCAAGTGACTCCTTTCATCTCCAGACTCCCTTTGCAACCAGGCTTCATTTTGCACAAGCCTGGAAAGAGTGAGGGGCAGACGTTTGGTCCCTCCTACTGTTAGAGAGAGGTTACTTGATTCCCTTCCTGTCTCCTCTTTGTTTTTTGTTTCCCAACTGCCTTCCTGTCAAACAGAAAATTGTTTGACCTGCTCAACAGATGTTCGAGCGGAGAGCAGTGGAACAGATATTGGACTCGGTGTTCCCGGGATTTTACTACAGATTGTTTCTAGTCCCAAACTTTCAGTAGGCTGGAGACCCGTCTTGGGCGTCAACAGGTCGAACAACTTGGTCCGGAAGGAAAAGTTCAAGATGGAGACCTCGCAGTCAATACTAGGAGCCCTTCATCCCGGGGATTGGATGGTATCTTTGGATCTCCAAGATACTTATCTTCACGCCCCAATTCTTCCACGTTCGGTGAAGTATCTCAGGTTGTCTTGGGGGCTAGACGTACCAGTTCAGGGCTCTCTGCTTTGGACTCTGCACAACGCCATACCACGTTGAAAACACCGCTTCGTCCGATCAGCGAAGTTAAGCAACGTTGGGTCTGTCTGTCAGTACTTGGATGGTTGACCGCCTGGGAACACCAGATGCTGTTACGCCACATTTTGCTCGAGGGTGTTTACATCGTCTCATGAAAAACGTTGCGATGCAGTTGCATCTGTCGCACGCCAGGATCTCACTCTACTTGGGCGACTGGTTGATTCGAGCGTCGTCGGCGAAGGTATCTGGAGGACCTTCAGTTGACTCTGCAACTCGTGAAGTCCCTGGGACTTCTGGTCTGTGGAGAAGTCGCAGCTGATCCCCTCACTGTCCATTGTGTCTGGGAATTCAGATCTATTCAGCGGCTTTTATAGCGTCTCCGTCCGCAAGAACGGCAACTTCTATGTACGAAAAAAGTTTCGCCTTCTTGGAAAAGGAAACATGCTAGGTGAAGGAAGGAATGAGTCTGCTGGGGACCATTTCCTCGCTGGAGAAGTTTGTTTTCTGGGGAGTCTGCATCTCAGGCCTCTTCAGTTCTTTTGTTGGAGAACTGACAAAGCAAGGAAGACTTGAAAGAGGAATTGAGAATTCTTCCTTATATAAAGAGGATCTGTGGTGGTGGCTCGATCCAACGGAATTGCAGAAAGGGATCTCCCTCAAGCTTCTGAACCCCAACCTAGTGTTGTTTTTCCGACGGGTCGTCAACAGGTTGGGGGCAACACTAGAGGGAGAGAAAGTGTTAGGAACCTGGAGAGAGGAACAGGTGTCCTGGCACATCGACTTCAAAGATTTGGCGGCTATCTTTTAGCTCGCCAATTCTTCGAGGTCCAAGTTTGCAATCGTGTAGTTCTAGCAAACCTCGGACAATACTTGTTCCCTGTTCAGCCTTGCAAGAGAGATTATTCTTTGAGCCTATGCTCGCAACATTTCGATTCTCACAAGTTTTGTGGCAGAGGTCGAAAATGTTCAAAGCAGACCTGCTCTGTTGGCGCCATCAACTCCTGCCGAAGGAATGGACCCTTCATCAGGAGGTTTGCCAAGATTTTTGGAAATTTTGGGGTCGCCATCTTGTGGATATTTTCACGACCTCAAGAACAGCGAGGCTCCTCTGTAAAGCTCATCTGTACTCGACCCTGGGGCAGTTGCGATAGTTGCTCTTCCCTGGGATTGGACGGGAATAGATGTTTACGCCTTTTTCCCCGTTCTAAATTCTGGGAGAAGTCATACGCAAGTTCGCGGCCTCACAAGGGACGAGGATGACTCTCATCCCCATGTTTTGGCCTTCAACCACTGGTTCTCGGAGTTTCTCTTCTGGTTGGTAGACGTTCCGAGGACCCTTCCTATGAGAGCAGACCTGCTCATACAAACCCACTTCACGAGATATCTTTGAATCTCCCGCTCTGAACCTGACTGCTTTCAGACTATCGAAACTTGGTCAGAGCGAAGGGGTTTTTTCTGGCCAGGTGGCACGGGCCATCGCTAGAGCCAGAAGTTCTTCATCTAAAGGATATATCTAGCGAAGTGAGCAACCTTCAAAGGTTGGTGTAGAAAGAAGGGCTTTTCCTCTTCCTCTATCACTGTGAGCCAGGTTGCGGATTTTCTCCTTTACTTAAGAGAAAAACTCGATATAGCAGTTCCGACTATCAAGTGTTATCGGAGCATGCTTTCGATTGTATTCAGACACAGAGGATTAGCTTTGTCTGACAATAAGGACCTCCACGATCTTACGAGCTCTTTCAAGACGTCCAAGGTTCCTCAGCTGATTTCCCCTGCTTGGAACTTGGACGTAATGCTCAAGTTTTTGATGTTTAGTCCTTTTGAGCCTCTCCACTCTGCATCTCTTAAGGATGTTACTCGAAACGGCATTCCTCGCGGCGAAGAAGAGAGTGAGAGAAGTTCGAGGCCGTCATGTGGGCTTCAAGGAACACAATGCTGTCTATTCTTTAAGCCCTAAGTTCTTGGCTAAGAATGATAGGTCTTCTAACCCTTGGCCTAGACACTTTGAAATTAAAGGTTTAGCAGACCTTATTGGACAGGAACCTGAGGGAGTTCTATGTCCAGTTAGAGCTCTCAAGTACTACCTTAAAAGAACACAGGACACTCGTGGTCCATTGGATGTTTTATGGTGTTCTGTGAGGCAACCAGTTAAACCTATGTCGAAGAATGCACTGGCATTCTTCATTAGGGACGCCATTAAGGACGCACACTCTAGTTGTGACGACTCCAACTTCAAGTTGTTGAGAGTTAACGCTCACGAGGTGAGGGCAGTTGCTACCTCCATGGCGTTCAAGAAAATATGGTACTCAGTGACATTTTTAGTGCCACATTTTGGCGAAGTCAATTCGGTGTTTGCCTCACACTCTTGGCAAGATGTTTAGGTAGCATACGAAATTGCTTTTCGCTGGGACCATACATTGCTGCTTCAGCAACCTTGGGGACAAGGGGTAACTCTGATCCTATCCCCTTTTTAATTGTGTTTTTGTGGTTGTTGGGTCGACTACTGGAGGCAGTCTTCCCAATCCTTTGCAAACTAACGCTTTAGGTGTTGGTTAGGTGGTTAGTAATGCTCTTTTGTCCTCTTTGTATGGGCTATGATCTAGTCACATTGTGGTCACGCCCCGTTGACAGATCATCTAGAAGTCGCCAGCTATATAGGTCACTACCTCGCTGGGGTCTCTAGTAAAGCAGAAGCAGACTAGAGTGACAGTAACCACTCAGTCAGCTACGCTATCAGATAAGGAACCAAAATAATTTTACCAATAATTGGTTTTTCCTATTTCTTGGCTGTCTCTACCCCCTCCAAAGGTGGTATTCAGCTATATATATATCTGGCAGGTAAGTCTCATGAACAAAATGATATTTTAATGATAAAATAAAGTTTGTTCATACTTACCTGGCAGATATATATATTTATATTGCCCTCCCTCCTCCCCTCAGGAGACAGTGGCGTTAGAAAATCTGAATAGAAAATGGGAATGGTTCCTGATACCGCCTCCCAGCGGCGGGAATGGGTACTAACCACCTGACCGGCCACTGCGTGTGCCGCGAAATTTGAAATTCTGTCGGACCTTCGGAGAATACAGCTATATATATATCTGCCAGGTAAGTATGAACAAACTTTATTTTATCATTAAAATATCATTCTTTCATGCCCAGTAGTTTTGATTAAAATACATTCTAAAAGTTTTATTTAAGTTCTGTTTCATCCATGTTGCCGATGCACAATAATTTATAGTCATTAGCAGCTTGAAAATTGTTTTCAGCTTCAGCTACAACTTGCAGCTTAAATTTACTGTGCAGTATATTTCCATTCCGATCTTTTCTCCAAAGAACAAGGGTATAGTGTAAAAATATATCAGTCCTATTGTACAGTACTTAACGTCATTTGTAATAACTACAGTAATTGTTGTTGAACCGATGATGGTTGAAATATAAAACAACAGTTGTTATCCGATTACATTATTAGCAAAACAACAGTTTCCCATTCGGTTGTTTATGGCTGTACACATTTACGCAAGAGTATAACGTTACTAACAATACTTTTATCATTCTCTTTTACTTTTTTCAATTAGCAGATGGAATAAAGAGATGGAGGAAAAGAAGTTGGTCTATTGTAAGTTGGTCTCTTATTTCTTATCTGTGAAAATCTAAAATATTTCCTAAATATTTTATGACAAGAGTATTAATTGCTAACCCCATTTTACAAAATCGAAATATTTCAAGTTGAATTATCATGACTCAAACACTACCTGTATTTGATAATTGTCTTTTTCTTTATTAACCAACTTGTACTGATTTAGTGGGATATTTTAATTCTATGATATGCTTAGCTACTGTGTTTCTGTGGAGTATTCTAGCCTAATAAATGGCTAATCCGCACCCTCTAGGTCCCAATGATGCTGGATTAGTGATGGTCAACCTGTATTCCAAAATGTAGTTAAAGGCATACAGACTTCCTCTGTAAATGCTGAGTCAGAATATTTAACTTAAAACCAAGCTGGCCAGAAAGTTAATATTGATTGACTGCCGTGTTGTCTGTGATTAATGAACAATTTACCCTGCAAGACAATGAAGCCCATAGATCCTTCACTTCACCTTCCTAAAGCTATGCACAGGTAACTCCATCTTATTTGTGCAGTTTGGTATAGTATCTCCTACATGTCCAGTTATTACTACTGGCTGCTAATAAACACTTGCATGCTTTTTATGTTAATTATGAAAACCTATGCAATCCCTGCAGTTTTATGCTTGTTACAGTCTATGTAATCGAGCCTTATCAGCTAATCCTTAAGGCATCCCTGTAAAAGCTATAAACTAGTAGAACTGAAGTACTGTATAATCAGTCAGTTGTTTAGGTGGAACCTTAAGTTCTTATTCTAGAGCAGTAGCATTCAAACAGACTGCATTCATGAACAGGCAAATTTCATGTCTAACCTCCTTTTGGCTGCCAAAGACTAACATGAGGATTGCAGTAGGTTGGAAGATGTTCTCTCTGGTTCTTTCATAATGTTGCAACTGTTTCATAAACCCCAGAACAGCTACCCTAGTAATTGCATTAGAAGGAAAATGAGACTGCAGCACTCCTAAATATAGTTTCTCATAAACAATACATTCCATTGTTAATCAAAATCCTTACCCAGTAAGATAGAAAAAAGGCATATTGTTAATGGTGATAAACAAAAAAAAAAATGGTTATGCCTTCAGGCAGCTTCCACAGTCCTTAACCCTATTTTTTGAGTTGTCTGCTGTTGGCTTGTTTATGTTGGCAGTAATTTATTAGGTAAATGAATAAACAGCAATTAAACAATAAATGAGGTACAACAAGTTGTATAACAATTTAAAGTAGCATTTAACCCTTTAATGCCGCACTGAATTTACGCTTTTGTAAAGTTGTCTGTCGGGTTGGAACATAAAATGCACTGCAAAAAGTTTTTAAATATTCGCGGAAAAACTTATTATAAGCCTCGTTTGGAAAAATTTTATCGCTCATTGAGGGATGCTGGGAGTTCACGGATCACACTGTTGTTTTGTTTACAAGCCTCCCCAGCTGCTTATGCGCTGGGCCTTTCTTATCCCGATCCCAAGCATCAGCTAACTCGGCTGAAAATCTCAGAAATTCTTTAGTCACTTTGTCACTCTGTAATTTTTGCACCGTTTTCTATTAGCCTTTACATAGTTTTATATATGAAAATGTGCACAATTTCATGTAGAATACAACAAAAAATAACTCATGGTTGTAGTTTTATCAATTTTGACATATTTTCATATAAATCACGATAAGTGCCAAAATTTCAACCTTCGGTCAACTTTGACTTGACCAAAATAGTCAAAAAATGCAATTGTATGCTAAAACTCTTACATACTAGTAATATTCAATCATTTACCTTCATTTTGCAACAAACGAGAAGTCTCTAGCACAATATTTCGATTTATGGTGAATTTAAAAAAAAAAATTTTTCCTTATGTCCACACTTGCATGCTAACTCTGCTGAAAATCTCAGAAATTCTTTAGTCACTTTGTCGTAATTTTTGCACCGTTTTATATTAGCTGTTACATAACGTTTTATATATGAAAATGTGCGCAATTTCATGTAGAATACAACAAAAAATAATTCATGGTTGTAGCTTTTATCAGTTTTGAAATATTTTCATATAAATCACGGTGACCGAAATGGTCGAAAAATGCAATTGTAAGTTAAAACTCTTACATTCTAGTAATATTCAATCATTTACCTTCATTTTGCAACAAACGAGAAGTCTCTAGCACAATATTTCGATTTATGGTGAATCTTTGAAAAAAACTTTTCCCAACCTCCGGGCGCGCTAACTCTCCTGAAAATCCCAGAATTTCTATAGTCACTTTGTCCCCTTTGCAGTCAAGAGTTTTATATTAGCAGTTACATAAAGTTTTATATATACTGTGTGCAATTTCATGTAGAATATAACAAAAAATAACTCATGGTTGTAGCTTTGGATCAATTTTGAAATATTTTCATATAAATCACAATAAGTGCCGAAATTTCAACCTTTTCTGTCAACTTTGACTCTACCAAAATGGTGAAAAAAATGCAATTGTAATCTAAAACTCTTACATTCTAGTAATATTCAATCATTTACCTTCATTTTGCAACAAACGGGAAGTCTCTAGCACAATATTTCGATTTATGGTGAATTTTTGAAAAAAACAAGGTACGTCCCTCACACTTCCTGGTTAAATTCATGCATCATTTTGTGATAATATTTTCTCTGTGTTGCTTTGATCGTTTTATAATTTGTTATATACCAAAATCATTGCAATTTAGTGTACAATACAATGGAAAAAAATAGCTCATTAGCTTTAACCATTTTGCTCACAGTGCGATTTGTATACATATATGAATTTTTTTTTGCGCTGTCATATATTCCAATATTTACATATGATAATGATATTTTTTTTTCATTTCTGGTGGTTGCATACTAAGCTTCAGGCAATGAGAAAAAAGGAGCCAAAAATGAACTCTTAATCTTAAAAACTAAGCGTGTTGTGATTTTTTGAAAAAACTTTTCAATCCGAGCTGTTAACTTCCCAAACACCCATGGAGCATACTACACTTTTGTAAATAGAGGCTCGGTGTTTAAAAAGTCAGTCTTGAACCTAAGAGTATCAATTTCCATCTTATTTAAGAGCATCTGTTCGCTCATATTAGAATATCAATTTCCATAACTGGGAAAACTTACCACAATTTAACAGTAAAGGGAACAAAATACCTATGGCACCATTAAGAAGAAGATGGAAAGGGAAAAGTCCTGACCATTGGGAATAATGAGCATTTGCTAAAAAGCAGCAGGGAGAGCCTCTTATTGATAAGCTAACCAGAAAATATACAAACCTGACAAAAGGAAGAAGTAGGACCACAAGACTGGGGTTATGACAGTAATAATATTCACAAGAAAAGTGGATGCTCTAAAATGTAACTGAAATTATAGATAGAGGAATAAGATTGCATCATGCTATGAAAATAATAGAGAAGTTGCTGGAGGAAAGGCTGTAAAAGTGCTTCAGGTCATTAGTAGGCAGTCTGGCTTCATGCCAGAGGTCAACAACAGAATTTCAATAATAAGGCAACTCACAAAGTTGCAGTTCCATGCAAAGAGGAAGAGAAACATATTTGTGAATCTTGAAAACCAAGTTTTGCAAACTAAATACTACAGTTCATTCATTTTTTTACTTAGTCTCTGCTGGTGATGACAGCACCTGGTCAGGAGACATTCCAGTTATCAGACTCCAATAAACCTTCAATATATTGCAGTCATTATTTGATTGGAAACAATGTATTACCAAATGATTGAACCCTTGTTCTTTTGACCACAAAACTGAAGATACACTGTCATTTTGCCAACCTGAAAAAAATTCAGAAAATCATCAGTTGCCAAGCAGTTATAAATCTTAATTGGTATGTATTGTATCCCATCATTACCTTTGTACCTCCTACTGCCTTTTCAATTTGTCAAAAGTTTACAGACACAGTGAATAAATGGTGTTGGGAATGTTAAGCACTCCTAAAAGCTTTAGCTCAAACACTGGTCCTAAGTCCAGGCTTGTTCCTTCATTATATTTTTTATTGCTTTATTCCTTCATATGTCTGAATGTTAATTTTTGTACATGAAATATTCTTGCTCCTTTTCTTATTTCCTACACAAGTTTCATATCCTGGACAGTTGTCTACATAAGTTTTATGGCTCTGATATAACCCTGCCAGTTAGTATTACAGTACAATTTCCATTCCATTCACTGTTATGAGAGCTTTAAATTGTTTTTCATACAGAAGGATGAAACGGACTACATGTTTATGAAATTCCCCAAGTTGTTATGGGCATTATATAACTGGATTGTCAGTTCAAGAAAGTATCTTTGTATTCTTGTATTTGTTAATGATCCCTATAAAACCAAGTACTGTAATTTGTACATACATTTACAGTTGAAAAATACATGAGACTTATAAATGGGAGTAGATAAGTTAACAGATCCTATTGTTTTCACATCAGTTTTATGTGTTATATTCACCTCGCTTTAATTAATATTATTTACTGATTTTAGGCCATAAGTACTGTTCATGAGAATTTAAATACTAGGGTTATAGTAATTTGATTAATATATTTTACCCTGATTTTAGGATAAGATACCTGTATATGAAATTTAAAGCAACAGGGTTAGCCCTGTAATTTGGTTTGAATGTAGGGAAAACTGAATGGCTGGCGGACCAACATTGCCGTCGGAACCAGACTTTCTGCAGCAACACCTACACCCATGTTTGAATGGTTTTATCTATCCAAAGAAACCAGCATCATATAGGGCCTTTTTATTCATCCATCATAATCGATCCAAGAACCATCGTAGTCCCAGTGTTCTGCTGGCACCAGTTCCAGACCCACTGAAATCAGGAGAGACTTGGTGGGCTACTGTATGTGTCTGCTGGGAAAGATTTGCAATCCTTTGCCTGTCCTTCCCTCCTTTCAGGCTCATCAGGCAGTATAAACAAAGTAAAATTCCATCAGCAGGTCGAGCTGATCCTCAGATGGCCAAAGGAATTCTACCAGATCTCCTGATAGACTTCCCGAGGCTTCTCCCTCAAAAGAAGTTAGAAAACCCCACCTAATGAAGTTCCACTATTGTCCAAACTGTTCCTAAAGGCTTGACTGTCGGATAAATGCTATGAACCTTTTTCAAGAAGGCACCATTGATGATGCATTAGATGCAGAAGGGACTTCTGAATCAAATTATACCAATCTAAGTGGACAACTGTCTTCAGGAACTGGTGTCAGAAAAATAAACTGTACTTAGCAAAGGATGTTGATCATTTATAACTCAAAGATTCCATTTTTTCTACATTTGATATAAGTGAAATTCTTAACAGTTTAAAGTGAATTGATGCCATCAAATTAATTCTTTCCAGTTGCTGTCCTCCGTCATATCTGAGAAAAGAATGTTAGACCTATCAAATAACCGAGACTTGTCAGACCTCCTCAAAAATGGGCAAGCTAAGGCTTTGAAACAACCCTTGCTTGGTTTAGATTGTTTTGAGCTAAAGGCAGATGTCTAGAGCCTGAACCTTATAGTAAGAATCTTTACTGTTTGGACCTTAAGAAATAGTCATTCTGATAATTTTATTGATGAAAGAGGGTTAGTGAAAATAATTTAAATGACATTTTGAAGTGGGTTTAAAAGAAATTCCTAAATTTGCTGTTCATTGAATTTTTAAGGAAGAATGTGTTTTAACCCGTGGCCTCGGTCCTAAATTCAGGGAAAATTGGCTGGCCCAAGACTTGGAGTTTTTCATACAGACTTAAAGCTATCAAAACTACTTAGCCAGAACGGCCAGCATTTCAAAGATCACATGAACTTGTGGTGTTCAGTGAAAGATCCAAAGACCATCCAAGAATGCCCTTTTCTTGCTTCAAGAACTCATTTAGAGTTCAAATGCACTGAATAAGAGGTACCTGCCTAGTCAAGTCTCACATTCTTCTGTATCAATAGCAACTTCAGTGGCTTTGCCCATAATCAGTCACTTTCGGTGATCACACAGAGCACCTTCTGGAGGTTTGCCTTGTTAAAAAGCAATGCTCAAACCAACAGTTGAAACAGTATTTATCAGCAATGCACCTGTTTGTCAAGGAAAGTGGTTTCATTTGGTTTTGGGGAACACACTTTCTTAGCTCCCCTGACTTTTAATGATATTCTGAGTTAATGAAAATATATTCTCATCTCACCTTGCATTTCCATTCTATTTGAAAACTGCAGGGTCATAAAAGAATGGGGCTTTATTTAATTCACTAGTATTTTGTAATTTTTGGATATTGTATTCTGAGACAAAATTTTTCAGTCTGGTTGCATGTAATTCTTAGGGGCAAGAGCAAACCTGCCTGATAAGGTTAAGTCAAATCCTACACTTTTAAGTATCTTGAAGATGAATATTCAACATTTTTGCACATTGTTATGGAGATGAGTGGCTAGCAGTGCTTTGTGTTATATCTGCAATGGTAATGGAGCTTCAACTTGCAGCAGTCAAAGGTCAAAAAGCCCATCTAAACCAGGATATAACTCCTGACTTTTATTAGACAGTGACATCATATTTAAGATACCCATAATTAGATGTGCAGAATTGTTCTAGGTTTTTTTTTTTTTGTGTGTGTAACCTTTCAATAACTGGTATCTCATCCCCTGCCCTTCCACCTTAAATGATAGAGACTTTTATGTTTATATTCATTATAATGAAAATGACATTTGTTATGATAAAATGATGTTTCATTATACTGTGGCACACTTTAACAAAAACCTTGGCCTCCCCTGTAGGGGGAGACGTTATCTCAGGTTTTCACTAATTGTGTATACCATCAGAATGAAATGACACTGGGTTTATGGGTATGTCTTTTTGCCCCCACCGTGTTCCGTAGGGTTGCTAGCTGCAACCCCTTTCCTTTGAAAATTTATATCTGTACCTCTTTTAAAGAGATAAAAGCTTTCTTACAGTGTTTTGGTAAGTATAATGAAACATCATTTTATCATAAAATGTCATTTCTGGATCGAGGTCCCGTCCTGTTACACCTTTAAAAGTCCATTCAGCACTTATTTCTCCCAATTTCCGTTCAGCAGTGAATGACCTAAAATGAAATGCTGGAGTTGGATCTACCAGTCTGTCTGCCCAACCCACTTTATGGAGTATCTGTAAGGTTAAAGGGTGAAAATCACAAAAATTTTAGGTCTTTTTTGAAGGTAGAGACTATATGTCAAATTCCCAACGAGAGATCTGAGTAAAAGCCATGCACTTCTGGACTGTATACCCGTGTCACTAGTGAAATAATCCATTTTAGCACTTATTTCTAGGTAATTTGCTGTTGCTAGATCCTTATTTTGCTAAATGTAATTTTGGGGTTTTTTTTTTTATGCATCCTCAAGAAATGGAGTTCTTCTTAAACTTGAGTGACCAGTGTTTTGTTGTTTTTAGGACCCTGCCTATAATTTTCCCAAGTCAAATAATTAAAGGTTTATAAAGCCCATGCATTACTTCGATCTCCTCTGTACACAAGGCAACTCTAGACCTCATTTTGGTCTTGGATTTCATTTTTGTTTTGTTGTGCTTTTATTTTATGCTCTATTTTTGGGATTTTTATCATCCTCTTAATGATCCAACAACTTGAGTACCAGTTTGATTAATTGTTTGTTTGTTCTGATTGACCCATTTATTTTCCTTTTTTTTAATGTTTAAAGCTCATTTATATCGCCGTCTCGATCTCCTCTCAGACCCATTCATGACCAAGAGATCTTGGCTTCATTCATGTTTGATTTTTGTTATTTATTTGTGAATTTTTGTTTGGGTTAGGCTCCCAATTAATGATTCCTAACTTAGTGGGTTTGATTAATTTTATCATGGCTGTCAACCTACGAGAGTGATGTTTAGCGTTTAGGCTACTGAGCTACCCCAGGCCCATTCGCTTTTTTCATGGCTTCATTATGCCTTAATTTTGTCCTCACCATTCTCTTATGCTTTATTTTTGTCTTTTGGGAATCTTATTTTCATTGGTACTGTTATGGTTTTTACTTTGTTTTTTACAATTTTTATTTTGTGAATTTTGTGTTCCCTTGCTGGTCAAGTGCTGTCTTGTTGTTTAGGCTACGTGGTTCCCCCTCAGGCCTATTCAGCTTATTATTTTGGCTTTATTTTTGCCTTGTTTTAGACTCACTTCTCTAAGCTTATGGGAACATGATTTTCATTGTTACATTTAATTTTTGACCTTGTGCTTGGATGCTTTTGAATTTTGTTGATTATTCTGGATACTTTCATTTAACTGGAGGTCGGTCATTTCCCTTCACGTCCATGTTGTGTTGGGCCTGCCTATCCTCCTACATGTACCTTATAGACAATTTTTTCTTTTATTATGCATTTTTTGGGTTATTTTTTGTTAGTCCTTTACCCTCTCCTAGGCTTCCTTCCTTTGCATCACCTCAGTTAGGTTAGCCTAGGGGTTGGCTGTAACACTTTTTCCCTTCAGGAAAAATCGTTGAGGAGGGGACCCTCATCTCGATCTGTACGTCATGAGTTTCATGTCTGTGATCTCGTTCTGTACATATGTGTTTTATGTCTGGTGCTTCCCTTTGTTTGGTTTTGACTTGGATATATTGCCTCGTCCACCCTCTCCCTGTTTCGGCTTTTCACTTAGGCTAATGTTCCTAATAGGTTAAGCTGGAATAGCGAGGTTTTACCTGTAGCCTATCCTAGTTCAATCCTTCTTTGGGTTGCTTACCAAAATCAAACCCGGGAGTGCTCTCCCCACTCCTGTTCACACTTTCTTTTACCGACTATATATTATTTTTTTGGTTTCGAGAGTCCCCTTTTCCCCTTTTATCCTTTGCTCTCTCTCCCCTTGGTTTGTTTTCAAAGTTTGTTAACTTTCCAAGGCTTGAGAGCAAATTATCCTTATTTTTTGTGTCTGTAGCCTAAATCCCCTCCCTCTGCATTGATTGATTGTTCCTTGGTGTGTGTCCTGAGTTGGCACTCCACCTGGACCTGGAGGTGACCAGGAGTGCTCTCCCCACTCCTGTTCACACTCCTTTGCCTTTCTTTGCTCTCCTGGCCATAGAGGTTTTGCCCTTCCTCTCTTTTCTCTCTCGCTCTTGTTGTGCAACACAGCTCACATAGCGAGGATCTATGAGATCTCTGGGCGCCTAGGGAGTGCTGTCCCACCCTGGTCGCTGCTTTGGGTTACCAACCTCCTGGCCTATCCTTCCCCCCCTCCTTTTAACGTCGACTGTTTCCCTTCGTGGTGCTTCCTACATGTTCGCACCTCACTGTTGGGATCTCATACGAGGCCAGTTAGCGTTCTCCACCTGACTGTCTTCTGTTTTATTTACTTTCAAAAGTTCCCCCTCCATTTTGCTACTACCTGTTCGGTGTTTCATTATTTTGTTGGGCGCTCTCCTTGCTTACTGCTCACGGACTGTTTTAGTGTTTAGCGGTCGGCGTTTATTCCCCCACCGCTATCACTTCTTCAGGATATCCTCCTCCGAACTTTCCTCTCTTGGCTCTGAGTGCGCCCACTTCGAACAGTTCATAACCTTCCCACTGTTTTGTTCAAACATTTTGTTAAAACATGGAATGTTCCGTTGACTCTGTTTTTATGTCTATGAGTTTTGTCCTGTTAGCCCGGTTTTCTCTCCGGTTTTCTCCGGGGTTTTCCTGGTCTGAATAGGCTAAGTCGCTGCTACGGTACTCTGCTCCGGCATCCGTTCCAGCATGCCCATTTCTCATACGTTTTCAGCTGGTTTTGTCAAGTGCAGGAATGCTCCGCTATCCTGCAACAAACCAGCGGTCACGAGTCTATAGTTCCCATTCGGTGCGCAGTCTGTTTTGGATTTATAGTTTGGCACGGAAGGTTATGAAGTACGCTATGCTCTCCTCGAGCAGGCTTCTTGATGAACCCGTAGGTTTTATATATACCTGTCGGTTTTATCTCCGCCAAACTCCGCCTCATGTGACTTATTCTTGACTCGGAAGGTTGTTAAGTACGCTATGCTCTCTCCGAGCAGGCTACTTGATGAATCCGTAGGTTTTATTTACACCAGTCGGTTTTATCTCCGCCAAACGCCGCCTCCTTTGGCTTATTATTAGTCGTTTGGCACCCGGCAGGTTTGCGTTATGCGCTATGCTCTCCCGAGCAGGCTACCTGATGAATCCGTGGTTTCATATACACCTGTTGGTTTTACCTCCATCAAGCTCCACCTCATGTGGCTTATTAATCTTTTAGTGTTTGGCTCTCTCCGGCGAGTAAATCTCGGTGAATCGTGGTTTCATATACACCTCGATTTCCCTTCCACCAAACTCCGTCTCGGCGGGATTCTCGGCCATCAGTAGGTTTCATATAAACCTATCGGTTCTCCTCCCCGTTTGTGGCTTATTAATAGTTAATCTTTAGGTGTTTGGGCTCTCTCTGGGCCTTTCCTTCTCGAGGTTCAGCCCAGGTTTCATATACGCCTATCGATTTCCTCCGCCAAACTCCGTTTCAGCAGATTCTCGATAAATTGGTAGGTTTCTGTATACACCTTTCGGTTTTTGTAATGTTCTTTCTTTGGCCAAACTCCGTCTTATATAACTTATTGATGTTGTTCCTCCGGTGCCCCCTAATTTTTCCCCCTCCTGGAGTCCAAGAGCAAGTCTCGTAACTCTTAAAATAAATTAACTGTTTACGGAGAGTTTTCTGAAGACGTTGCGCCTTCTGTCTCGTTCTCGAACCTGTGAACATCGTCCCGGAGCGATAAGTAGGTGCGGGAATAATTGAGACAAACCTTTTCCTTTAGGGGAATTTAGGTGAGGCAAACCCTTTAGGGATTTTACTCTTCTCATCCCTCTACGGTTCCTGGTCTAGGTGGTGAAATCAGTCAAAAAAAAAAACCCTTTTTAAACCAAGAAGACCCGCTCCGGGGCCCTCAGGGACGTCTCGGATCTCTAGTCCGGTGCCATCTACGAGTTTGGCCTCGTCTTCTGGAAAGGGACACGGCCCAAGCAAAGCAAGGCGGTTACCCCCTCCTTCCTTTGTTGGATAACTCTTTTTACAGGTCTCCTTATAAGGAGCTCGATTTGAGGGTCATTGACAACATCAAACTATCTAAACTATCTATCTACCTCATGGTCCATGCCTTCCCTTTCCCAGGAGCTTAAATCCCAAAGAGATTAATCTCAAGACTCATTGTCAATGGATCACCTGTTAAAATCCTGCTCCGTTCCGAATTCTATCGTTCGGACACCTCCACCTCTTTTCCCCAGTCTGGGAACCTTGGTGCCTTCCTTTATGCTTCCCAGCATGAAGGCACCCTCCTGTCGGGGTGTGGGCACATGGAGGTTGGTGGAAGGGCATTTCTTCCCTTCCGGTCTGGTATCCTCTTATCCGGGTTTTCCCAGACTGGCAGAACGAGCATGGCATCTGTCTGGCAGGATCCATAAGTGAGCCCTCATCTTCCCTAGGGGCTGGGACACATCGTCTCCTGAGGACTTCCTAACGGAGTGGCAGGCGGAGAATTCCAAGTTCACGCCAGCTGTGGGGTCTTACCGTCTCTCTTTGAGAGCCCTGCTTCCTACCCTTTGTGCTCGAATGTAGCCCTCTTATCAACAGGCTTGTTTTGAAAATAAACTGCTGAGGCATTTCCGGAGACAGATATCACAGATATGTTCACAATGAATCTTCTAACCCCGGACTAAAACTTCTAAAAAATTCAGCGTCCAACTCCTAAGCTTCTGGGAGTCAATTTTGGAAGCTGAAACAACGGCGTAAAGGTTTCTGCCCCTAACACAGCACCTGGAACCTTTAACTTTAACAGAAACAGAAAAAATCTTAATGGCTGAACATTGTTTCACCAACAAAATCAGCACCTGCAGGTGGGCGTTTCATCACATGGACAGCTGAAAACACAGCACACAAACGTTCTGTTTAAGACCAAAAAAAAACTCCGTTCACTCACCTGGAGAATTAAAAACCCCAGGTGGGCGTTAACACAAAAATCTACTAATGATCTTCCACAGACAGACTGTCCCAAACAAATCTGGTCTTGCTAAAGTTCATCCCTCTTCAAGAAAAGTTCACTCACTAACTCAATTACACTGGTGCAGGCTCTCTCTCTCTCTCTCACAAAACGTTGGGAAATGCTAAATAAAAACAAATTTATTCATCCCTCTATAATTCTCCCCCTTTTAGCATTTCCCAACCAACACCTTTCACACCTCTTTCAAATCGCCTTACGCAACACCCACGGATGCTCACTAGCAGGTCCTCTAGATCGCGTTCGCGGGCACGCAATCATTCTCTCAGAATCATTCTCTCTTCTAGCAACATTCAAATCCACATCTTCTCCTCCATTCTCTCTCAGATTCACGCTATCTTCTTCACTATTCCCACTCTCAATTTCATCCACAATCTCATCTATACCCTCTAACTCGTTCCCAAATACCTCCCCCAATTCTTCAACTAACCCATCCCATTCGCTCATTGACCTTTCCAATTCTTGCAACGATTCATTCATGCTTTCAATCACTCGTATATTTGCTGCTACGCTCTCTTACTCTTACACTTTCACTCACCTCCAACGTTCACTAACCCCTACACGTTCAGTCAACTCAGTTATATCAAACCGCATATGCTATAGGTTCTATTCATACCATCCCATTCATCCGTTATTACACGCTTTATCACTCATTTCCACTTTGGCACTCACACCCCTATCACACAACTTACGACCATTCAGTTTTACTTACGTTCTTCCCTTTCTTACGTTTTCTACCATACTCTATCAAAACAAATTGCTGATCCTCATGCAGTCAAAGCCTCCCGTCATGCATCAACCCCGCACCGCACCGCTTGCATCCTGGAGGATCCACCCATTTGAACCCCCTTCACACTCAGTTTCCGAATTCGCTGTCACAGTCACCCTCTTTCGTCTACATACACTTGATACATGCCCTTCCATTCCACATTCGACACACTTCGCTCTCGGTTCTGAACACATTCTCGCATAATGCCCATTCTTACCACAGTTGCCACATATTACATTCACTGGTACCCTACAACCATTAGCAATATGACCCACCTGTCCGCACCTGTAGCATTTAACCCCTATCTTTCGTACACTCCTTACCAAATGTCCCGGTTGCCCACACCCGAAACACGCTCCTAAAGCCCACCTACACTCATTCTTTGTATGTCCTTCCTTTCCACATCTAAAACACTTCGCTCGACTTCCACTCATCGACCTTCCCTTTGTACACTACTATCCCTAACCCGTCCAACCCGTTGTTCCCTTACAAACCCATCATTCATCCTCACTGGCACCTCCACATTACTTGCTCTTACACTCCTATCTATTACACTATCGGCCATTCTCATTGGGCCCCTCAACACTGCATCCCTAAAGCTTCCAAACTCTGGTACTCTCTCATCTACCCCAGCCCCTTACACTTACACTTCTGCTCTCTTTTATAACCCTGTCAAGCTCATAATCTTCTACAATTTCCAAAATTTCTCCCCCAAGTCAACCTTTCATTCCTCCATCTTTTCTTCTCCTTCCGCTTCAAGTTCACAAATTCTCTAACTCCATCTGGCACTGTCCCTAACAACTTCCGTACTAACTCCTTACATTCATCTATCCCATCATCCCCAAACTTCTTCCTTGCCAACGTCTCCAGCCTACAAGCATACAGTGACAAGGTTTCCCCAGCTTTCATTCTTGCCTCATCAAATTCATTCTTCCTCTTATACTTAACACTCGCTTTCATACGCCTCGCTTGCTCAACTAGTCTAGCTTTCACCTTGTCATACTCAACATCTCCCCACACTCATAATAACCCTATACATATCAAGTAAAAACCCAGTCAAATATTCTCCTAATTCTCATGCCCACACTCTCTTTACTTTCCCCATACTTATCCTGACAAAACCTTTCATACTCCTAAAGAAATCATGCACATCCCTACTTCCATACTCATTATACTTTTCACACTGGGTACCTCCCTCACATACATAGCCTTTCTCACTTCTTTCTCACTTTCACTCTCACTTTCCTACTTTCACTCTGTCCTTTCATACCCTCTTCCGAATACAAAGAGTCCACTTCTGCACTTACATTCATCTTACTCATTACACTCTTCTTCCCCTCTTTTTATCCACTTTTATCCACTCACCTCCATCCACCTCACTATCACTACTGCCTTCACCCTCTCCTTCTTTCCTGCCTTTCCCACTTCCTTACCCTTCTTACCAGTTTTCTTTCCTTTCCCTTCTTCCCTTTTTCTTCCCCTGACTTATCCTTTACTTTCCCTCTGTTCCTTCCCTTGCTTTTCATTCCCTTTTCCTTACCCTGCCTCTCATTCCCTCGTTTCTTACTTCCTATTCCCATATCACTTTCATCACTCACGCTTCCATTCACTTCTTCCTCCTTTTCTTTCTCTCTTGCCCCTTCACATGTTCCAGAGAACCTGCCTCCAACAGCCCCTTCTCCAAAAACACCCTTGAACATACCTTTCATCATTTCTTCCACACTTTTCATCATTCCCTCCAACTTTTTATCCATCCACCCTCTTCTTCCATTCTCTTTCTGACTCTTTCATCTCCCCCTTTCATTTCTTCTTTTGCACTTCTTAGCATTCCCCCATCTCCTCCAACTGACTCCTCAACTCCTCATTCTCACCCCTCAGCCTCCCATTCTCCTCTCTTGCCAGCACAACTCCTCTCTCAACCTCACCAGTTCCTCTTCCATTCCCTCCAGTCACACTACTAGCCACTAATCTCAATTGCAGCTGAAATACAGCTGCCCCACGTTTAGGCGCCAAATATTATGTGGCGGGATTCAAAACACAAAAAAAAACACACACAACACTCACCCTGGTCCTCGGTTGCTGGAAGATGGAGTAAGGCATCCACGGTCACCAACACAGCACAAAACCACACAAACAAAACCAAAACAGAAAAAACAAGATAAACCAGCAAACAGAAAAGAACAGTACACAAAACAAGAAAAACAGAACAACTCTCAACTCACACAAACAAACTGTTTAAGAAAAAAACGACTGACCAGCACTAGCTCTGACTCAAGACTCAAAAAACTGAAAAATCCTCCACATATTCCACAGACAGACAGACAGCCCGTAAACAAACTAACGACCTCATCCTCTTCCAACAACCAAAGCACTCACTAACGACAATTACACACACACACACACTCTCTCTCTCTCTCTCTCTCTCTCTCTCTCTCTCTCTCTCTCTCTCTCTCTCTCTCTCTCTCACACACACAAAACGTTGGGAAATCTCTCTCTAAAACAAATCTATCTCATCTCTCTCTCTCTCTCAGGGAGAGAACTCTCTCTCTCTCTCCCAGAGAGAGAGAGGGAAATGAGAAATAAAAACAAATTTATTCATCCCTCTATAGAGAGAGATGTGAAGAAATGAGTTCAGCCAACACATCAGTCCCTTGTAAAACCCCGGTGTCTCTACATGAGGGGTGTCCGCGTAATGTTTTCTGTGATTCAACCTGAAACCCAAGGATTGTAGAATTTTGACTCACAAATGGTTTCATGGGACTGGGTCGAGGGATTCTTTCTCTAGGGAGACAATCGGAAGCATCCTACTGAAAAACACGAGAAGTTGGGAAAGATGTTGACTGGCAGGGGAAAAGAGCAAGGGAATGGATGACAAAAATATTTCTGAGTGGGTGCAGAAAACAACCCTCCATTTGGGGCCACTGGAACTTATGAATGTCTGAGCAGCAACTACATCTAGAATATTGAAGGTAAGATTTACAACTGACTGTGACTCTTCCCATATGTGGTTCCAGTGAAATTTACTGAAAAATAAAATCAAAATTAAACTTTCAGAAATGGCCTGAAAGACCTTTTTAGTCATGCCAAGGAAGTTCCCTTCCACAAAGGTTGGGAGAAGAACGTGGAAATATGCAGACGATAATTTCCTTTACAAACAAGAGTTTCGGTTGCATGAAGTCTTTGAATTATAATTACCTCTGCTCCGTGGGACAGAGCACTCTTAAAAACCTTTCGGAGATATTGCTGCCTTTCACATCTTGGTTGTCTCCAATCCTGAAAGGAAAATTTGGCATCAAAATGAAATCCACCAAATATCAGGTTCAGCCCTCCTCAATGAATGACACAGAAACACACAAGTTTAAGGGAAGTATCGATACATAAGACCCCATTATGAAGTTAGTGACTGATTCTACCTGCATATCTAGTTGCCAAATGGCTCATTTGGGCAACCCGGTTTTGCCTGAGGAGAAGGTTTTAATCGTTTTCTGGTCTTTGATGCTTCCTCAACAGGAAGGAAGCCACCTGATTGTAGCACTCAGTAGTTGTGAAAAGTACGAAGCGGAAAAACAAAATGGCGACCTATCATTTCATCAATCAAGCATATCTTTTCAGTACCCACAGAAAGATGATCTTGGTGTCTCTACCTGTTTTTCAGTGGTCAAAGAAGTCCTTCTGATTTTACTGGGTTTCGTGATTTCAAGGTATGTAGAAAGGATGTCTAATTTAAATTACCTCCTGTTTGAATAATATTCATGCTCATTGGTTGGTAATTTTTTTAACATTCTTTCGTTACAGGTCAGCTAAGTCAGTTCCTCTCCAGCTTTCCCCTCTGGCCTCAGTGCTTTGATTGCCCAACATTTCTGGGCGGGTGAGGTGGATATTTTTGGCCTCCTGACAGTACAAACTATCAGAACTGTAGTATAAGGATGGTCACGTTGGGCAGTTCCATATCAAAGATTCTATAAGATGTCATAAAAGTCTTCCTGTCCTTGGGAAACTGCTTCCCCCAAGAATTTCATTTTAAACTGGTTCTGAACAGAAGAGTAATGGCAGCTCTGCAACAGAAACAAGTGGTTTTGGACTCGGGTTGCTTCATTCAGGTTATGGTTCATTCTTCTCCATAACCAACAGACACAAGTGCCTCTGTCTACCACCCCCTTCTGAGTAGGGGTCCAAAAGGTCACTACTTTTTCCTACCATCCAGGGCCTCCCCTGGTGTGGAATAGTCCTACCAGTGCATCATTCAGGTAGTCTTGTGACCTTTTCTGGACCTGTGATGAGGTCTGTTTGCAACCCAATTCAGCCAGTCAAACTATAAGCTGTCACGTCTGGTATAAACTCAGCCTGATGTCAGCCCTCAAACTCTGATGTCTGGCTTTGTGGTCTTTGTGAATCTTACAGTTTAGGAGGAAATTGATATTGGTCCTGTTATTACTGTTTTCCTGAAATCAGTTAGATGATCCTGCTCTACTGCAGTATGGTTCTGCAGTTAAGTAACTAAACTCTTCACATAGTTTTGAAACTACAGTGAAGTGATGCACCACATTGGCCTCGAGAAAACTGTTTTGTTGGAACCAGACCTCAGGCTCTTAACTTTCATCCCTAAGGTTATGATCGTCTAAGAACAATACTCCGTCCACATTCGGTTTCCTGGTCTTTGAATAATGTATCGTGTTAGCCGCAGTAACCAACAATCATCTTTACTCTTACCTTTCCTTGTTGGGAAGACCCAAAATTTTTAATCAGCTTAGCCAAAACAATAAAGTGTTAGTTTTGTGTAAAAAGCTGCCCTGTCTGGGAACCAATCAAACTTTCTCCTCATCAGGGAAGTAGTGTTAACAAATTCCTCACCCTAACTTTCCATCTACAATTGAAGGTCCTGATTTTGGTGGTCACCAAACTGTACTCCCCAAAGGTCTGTTTCTGTGCCCAGTTTTCTCTAAAACAGGCTTTTAGACAGGACCAACAATTTTGTCAGATCTCTCTTTAAAAAAAAAAAAAGGACAGTGTGACTGTCATTGGGTCTGCTATGTGGCAGGAAGTGTTTCCTAATACAAGCCTATTCAGGTTGCTGTTCTAAAGCTCATGATCTTAGACGGTGACCACACATTATTTTCATTTCATGAATTTTGATAACCTTACTAATGTTCACCGAATTCTTCTAGTTTTCAACGTCTCTATTTAAGTCTTTAATAGCATAAGAATGATGTTTATTTCTTTGTTATTATTTCACAACGCCGACAGAGACCCGATCCAGAAAAAGGATTTTGACAAAGGGAAAAATCTATTTCTGGAAAGACCCGTGTCCCTCGAGACCCACCCCCTGTTTTGTCATTCTCTCCCTCCCATGGTAAACATCATTCTAGTGTGTGTGTGGGTGCTAACATGGAATGTGTGTGTGTGTGTTGCCTTGTATACAGTCCGGTTGTTGGAGTAGTGAATGGGCTTTAGTTTGTTTACGGCACCTCTCTGTTGGGACTTTTGACATTGGGAATCTCTTTAAGGATAGGTTCCGTGTTTTGTCTTGAGTTCACCCTTTTCCTTCTGTTTTCCATCTGGACAGAGCTCGTGCTGATGAAAAGTTGTTCCAGCATTTCATTTAGTGTTTCTCTGGTATGCTGTAACGGAATTACCTAGAAATAAGTGCTGAATGGACTTTTTCACCCGGTTACACGGGCCCCTCCAGAAATAGATTTTTCCTTTGTCAAAACCGAAATACTTAATTTAAGATGTATTTTTAAATACTTTCTATTATATCAGTTGCCCTCCTCCCCTCTCACATTCAATGTGGACAAAGTAACCCTGACCTGTTAAGTGTTTGTACCTATCGTTCCCTTGGTTTGGGGTAGGGGAAGTAGATGGACAGAAACAGATATTCAGATAGAAAACAGTGTTTCACATTTTGTTTTTCAAAGTTATATAATTGAATTATCAGTATTTAAAAAATAAATCTTGGAATTAAATACAATATTATATTTTGTGTTCTGTTATCACAGTTTTGCCTGGTGTGAAGTTTGTTTAGAAGTGCCTTTCCCTGAAAAAGCCATTGTCAAAAGTTTTTATTGAGATCTCTTTTACATGCCATCTTGGTTGTTGAGCAATGCATGAATGTTTGAACTTTATAACTTATGGTTTTTTCTCATATTTTTTGGAGAAGTACTTTCTGGATAGCAGGTTCCATTCATGATAAATATTGAAATAGGCTTTGTAAAAAATTGATGAAAGTTCAATCTACCATATCATCTATACTTTGTGTCATTTCATTCAGTTTATTCATTAAAAGTATAGAATTCTAAGTGCCTAAAGAATCTGTTTTACAGCAACAAATGTTTGTATTATGCTGAAGGATCATACAGAAATTTGTTGAGTTTTTCAAAGAAGGAAAAATCAGTAAAGGCCTTAATTGTGAAATTATAAATTAAGAGTGATGACATTAAAATATATGTAAAAAGGGAAAATTCAGAAGCTGATAGTAAGGTGGATGTACCTAGAAATTCATGTATCATTGCAGAGGGGTATGAAATGTGATTGTTCTCCTCGTGACCATTCAGGAAGTGGCTCAAGCAGTGTTAAAGTGCATCCTTCTTGTTAGTGAGGTATCCCATTATCTTAACAAAATGTAGTTGAGTAGTCAGAGATGATTTAGGGAGTTCAAAAATATTGGCATGTAAGTATGTAAGAGAGGTCTTTGCATGAGTCTTCATAAGAAGTATTTGTCAGATGATTATTGCTTTCTTTAAGTATAAAATTTTTACAAGCTTCAATTTTTATAAGTATAAATAAAAATGCCTTAATTGCATGTCATCTTAATTTGATTATATTACTATTCCATTTTCTTCAGGTTGTGCTGTTATGTTACATTTAGTGAAAATTGAACCCCGATGCTATTTAGAATGTACAGTCGTCCCCCATTTGTGAGGGATGCGTCTACCACACCTGCCATAAAATGCCAAAAATCTGCAAATGCAAAACCCCTGTAAAAATGATTATAACTGCCTGTTTTGATAGTTGAGATACCAGATGTATTACCTCAAACTATCATCCTGACCAATTATACCTTAAACTATCATCTAAAACACTGTAATGTCATTTCAAAGAAATTTTGGAACATTGTTAAAAATATATGGCTTGACAGCTTAAAAGTGTGAAAACTGTAAAAGGCACCCCCTAGATGAGGAATATCCATTTTCTCTCATAGCTTTATTGATGCAGTCTTGTTTTCTTTTTACAGTACATGTCCACTGAGGATTCACAAGTACTGTAAGAGCAAATACTGTACAGTACCTAAATATTTCAGTGCTGGTGTGGGTGTTCTCATGATTAATGGACTCAGGTATTGGGAAGATTTCTCTGTGGAACATATCTACCCATTATTCATGGAAAATTCGAGTGTACAAAGGGAAGATCGATGAGTGTATTTTTCACTGAAGAAATATTCAGAATGACTGTATTTTCATATAATTTTCATGTGGGCAATGCACTTTTTGTGACAAAATAAAAATACTCAGGTATAAATTTTTTACAGGTTCTTCTTGTGGGTCTAAACTATCAAAATGGTTCTAAGTGTTTTTAGAGGAATTTTAATATTTGCAATTTTAGTAAGATTGGGCATTATACGCATCCCCCAGAACCGAGGGGTTTACTGTAATATTCATTAAAAAAAAAAATACATTTTATTGATATTTTGCTGTGTTTACATTAATATTAATATTTGAAAATGTGTAAATTCATTTTTTTATCATAAAAATGTATTTAGTCATGAAATAACATGTTAATGCATGAAATTAGTAGGTTTTCTGATGAAAAATCTGCAAATTACAGAGTTTTTTGAATAATTGGATAAGTTCCACAGAAAAATCAGAATAGGTAAAGAATCTTGGACCACTAAACTGAATGGTCACTGTAGATCTGCTGATCAGTTTTTCAGTAAAGTTTGATGTTTCTAGGATAAAGCTTTGGTCACAGCTGATGTCATGGGATGGTATGAATGGATGGTCGCAAAATGGTGCGGATGTCATCCATCAACTTGCATGTTCGACTGTGAACGTGTGGGGGTTACTGAGTCACGTTGGAGTTCTAGTATCAAAAGTGTAACCCAGAACTTCCCAGAAGGTGAGCAAAATTTTTTTATAAATATTGTTTTACCTTGTAATGAATCTAATTGCAACATATTGAAAAGGTCAATTTTCAGTGGGATCAACATAGACGAAGAATACATTTTGGGAACGATGTTAATTGTAAAATATATGACTTGGTTTAACAGAAACAAAGTTTCAAGGCGTGATAACGAATGGAGGAGAAGATGTAAGTTTGAATTTTAGCAAAATCTTCAATGTGTTCCTTTGGGAATGCGTGTCGTCATCTTTTATTTTGGAGTATCCCTAGTGCAAGTTGGAATTGGTCATTGAAATTTGATAACATGGTGGTTAAAGGTAGTAAAAAGGTGGAGGGAACCCCAACTCTCTTGCTAGAGCAAACACTTTTTTGTTTGTATGTCTTCATTTTGACTGATTAAGAAATTTCCTTCTTGATAGTATGTTTGGTGGATTGTTTGTTTTGTGAACCTGGATGTATTGTAAAAATAACAAGAAATTGTGAAGAGTGAAAGGGCGGTTGTGTGTGTGTGTGTGTGTGATCACTTTATGTCCTGTGGAATATGTGTGGGTCCCTAACATTTTGAGGCAGTTTTTTGAATGTCCCCATCAGTGGAAGGGCTGGTCTGTTTTTGATGGAAGGCTTTGTGAAGCATTGTGCTGAGTATTGTTGTTTTCCCCTTAATCTGCTGTTTACTTGCTGCCAAATCTTTTTGGTTTCCTGTCTCCTGGACTGGTTTGTGTGGTTCTGTGCCCCTTCTGTGCATATTCACTCTGGCTTAGTCTGAGGGGTTATGAATAAGAGGGTGGTGTTGTGTATGTTTTTGTTTCATGTTTTGAAATCCAGGTGTGCAGGCTTGCTCTCAAGAAAATCCCAACATGTGCACATGTCTTGCATATCCAAAGACTCCTACATCCTCTGGCTGAGAAAGCTTTCCTACTTGTGGAGATAATCCCCTTCAGTGTCTGTACTCAGGTTGTGGACTCCATCGATATGCAGTCCCTGCCTCAACCAGTTCTCCAGCGTTGTTAAAGTTGGAATAAGATGAAGAAGTGCAGATGCTCAGCTGGGATCCTCCTCATCTTTTTCTTGTTTTCTTCTGTTATTCTTCCTCTTGTAGGTAGAACAAATCAATAAAATCCTCATAAATTGGGACACATCAGGCCTGCTTAGTGTTTTCTATACTTCCTTCAGGTAGACATTTACGTAATTGTAAAAGTAACATGGAGGTCTAGTTGCCTTGGGACCTTGAGTCCTAACCCAGCAATGCAATCAGTTAGTAAAACTAGAGTATTGCCCTGGATTCTTTCTCCTGTAGCTGTTAGCATAGGTTTGTGGGCCTAATCTCAGCCTTCCATCTTCCCTCAGTCTTTAGGGGATCTCTGGATCGTGCTCATGGAGCTTTGAGGGTTCATGCACTCTAATGGCCAGTTCGTGCTGGACTGATACACTCAGGTATCATGGTGACTTGTGGTGGAGTACAGAAGATGCTTACAGATGGTTTCCCAATTTGTACAAGAACCTGAGGATGTGCATGTTTCATGATAGAGTTTGTGCTCATTCACCCATAGCTGATACTAGGTTGAGCTTCAGAAGAAAGGGGAGTATGGGAGGATTAATAAATTAGGAATGTGCATGTTTTGTTTACAAGTCATCCTTGGCTTGTAAACTCGAAGAACTTTCTGGAAATTACCTTTGCTACTGTTCATTTGTTGATCCTCTATGTTCAGATGGGCAAGCTGGCATGTCTTGGGAGCAGATCAGAACTTCCATTGATCTGTTGCTGTCAGAACCTCAGCAAGCCAAGTTGGATAATGATGCAAGTCATATGCTTCAGGGAAGGAGACTGCAGTGATCTAGCTGCAGTGATCCCATGATCCCTTCTTTTTGTAATTTTATCAGTTGAGCTTTGATGCTTGACATTTTGGTCAACGTGTCATGATAGCTTTGGATTGCAACTGAAACCCAGCTGATAAACTAGTAAGTATAAATCAGGTTTTCTCTGGAGTTGCACATTTATTTTTCCTGTTTCATTTATTTTTGCTTATTCTAATTATGATGATTAAACTCCTCTTTTCAGTCTTGGAGGCTCTACCAGCTGGTGCTATCAGAAAAAATGAAGAACCACATCATTTATTATCTTGCCCAAACCCATTATGGGATGGCAATCTGTAAAATACACTTGTACACAAAATCCACCTTCAAATATAAAAATGGACCTTTTCTGAGGGCACTTGGTGGGATTGACTTTCCCTTGTGTGCTTGTGGGCAGATTTATCCACTTTTTGAGGAGGTTTAAGTCGTCCTCCACCTTCTCTGCACTGAAAGAGGGTCAGAAGATCATTGAGACTGGCACCTTACAAGGAGGAGTGCCTCTTCCTGTGACCCAAGAAGACATTGAGTGAGAAAACTGGTGTGACTAAGCACAGAGCCACCTAGATCCTGTCATCAAAGTTTGGTCAACATTACATCAGATATCTTCAAGCAACGTGCTGAAGAAGCCCCGATATTGGAAAACGGCAAATGAAGGATTTTTGAAAACAGGATGGCCCTGCATTTCCAAGCTGAATGAAGAATTACCAAAAAGTGGATGGCTAACAGGCTTGATCAAGATTGAATGGTAAACCTGTAATTAATACTTTGATATATACAAGTAATAATTCTACTTCACAGTGATATTCCACATCAAAGATGTTTTGAACTTATGTAGCCATGTCCAAGGCTCTGGGTCAGTCATTAAGGTCAATGATGACTTCTCCACAAGCTGAAGTCTCGATAAACCAAATTACAAGTTGCAGTATCTTGCCATCGGGGCACTTAAACTTGTGGAGCCTCCATCAGCTTTGTCATCTTCTTCAGAGGCTTCCTTGTCATCAGCAACAACTGCAGCACCTATCTCGCTGTTGGACAAAAGCTGGAAGCCAAGGCTACCACTATTGTTTTCCAGCCACTCCCATACGTCATCCTTGGGGACGTTGTCGCATCCAGTCATGAACTAGGCATGGAAGTCATTGACTTTGAACTCCTGGAAGACTGGTCAAATGCCTCTTCTCCTTCAGCATGGTTTCCAACACCGTGCTCCAGGCCAGTATGGTGATGTCCTTCTAACTGTCACCTACAAAGTTGTAGATGGCAGACTTCAGCACACTGATCACCAAGATTCTCACTGTTCATTACCCCTGTGTATCAAACACTCCTTTTCCTTGTCATCACCGCAACATCACTTCCTACAGGAAGTTCTTCACAAAAGGACATTTGACTAATTATATCTTCATAACACTTGTTCCATTGGCTGAATGAGTGCAATCATTGTATGAGGCAAATAAATGACCCTAATATGACCATCACCAAACCAAGTCTTTGCATTCTTCTCCCTGCATTTCCCCATGAGAAGCAAAGCCTTCACCCGTTTTCCAGCACTGCCAAGGTCCTGTGTCTGATGACGAATAACTTCTTACAAAAGTGAATATGGAACCAATCAGTTAAAGTGCATCTTGGGTTTTACTAGCTTTTTCATGGCAAATGAAAAGAAATCACTTTAGCCTAAATTTTATCAACCCATGCAAGAGACATGAAGTGTTGCAGTATGCAACTATCATTGGTTTGGAATGATGATACCAGTGAATTGGCACTGTTATAGCACACATGTTGTGGCTCCAAATGTTCTTTTCTCTCATCAGAGAGCCAAAAGGTGCTATGGGTGACAGATAGAATAGACCAGTTTTGTCAGAAGCCGTCAATTTGCCCAAAACTGAAGCCTTCTTTTTCACCAACTTCAATAGCTGGCATGCAACATTCTCAGATTCCAGACTTCTGTGGAAGTCGTCCTCAAGCATCCTGAAGCTTTGCCATGAGTGAACCTCCTTGTTAGAAATCCCAGTGAATCTTGAACTTAAAGAAATGCCAACCTTCCCAGCCTTGAAGTCCAGAGAATACCCCATGCAGGCCTGGGAACTTTGTATCTGCGGCAAATGTTACACGACGCTCATGTTCTACCAGCAGGATCCCTTTGCTGACAAAACCAGTTCAATGTTGGCTGGTTGTTGGCCTCATGACTGTAATAACGTTAATAATCAGGAGCATCTTATCCCAGGAAGTCCATCGATGAACTTACTGACCAGCTTGTAACTGGGAAGTGTTTGAATATCACGTAAAGTTGGCTGCAGTACTGCACTTGTCCATTATATGTGACATAGACCATCGTGCCTCGATTCTTGCAATGATTTCAAGCTGCTTTTACAGGGTTAGAACCTTCCTCGCCCTCTTAGGACGAGATGGGGCCTTACACAGCATGCACACACCGCAACATGTAGTAATAGTTGGACCTGCAGTGCCTGCATGCTCAGGGTAAAGCATCGCTTAAGGAAACCACTCACGAACAGTTCAAATAAGCGATTGATCACACATGAAGGTATGATGAGGGGAAAATGGTCTTTGTCATTGAGTGCACTGGTACTTTCCAGATGTAGCCAGTTAGAGAAAGATACATTATGATGCATTGTCTGTCATCCATCAAAAAACAGAAAATCACAGTTATGCATGCCTTTCCGTCAATAGTAGGAAAGTTTACAAAAAACGCTAGTGTTTCCCCATCCATTCACCTTCAACCATCCGCTATTGGACTGATGGCATATCCATTTCAGCTAATTAAAAAGGATATGCTTTGTGACTTGTTTAGTGACTTCATGCTTTTAAGCCAGTAACATTCACGAAAGCTCATTCTCTATCTCTTTTTCTCTTCCTATTTTGCATTACCAATTTCATTGGTTTTCATAATTTTTTTTTTTTATGTCATTGCATGCAGTGAAAACTACTGCATGACCAAACACCATGAGATAATAAATGAGAAATGCTAGGGGAGAAGGGGAAGGTAGGTGTGTGTACCTTTATTTGCATGTGTGTGTGTATGTGTTCTTGTGTGGGTTTCGGCTACTATACTGTATGTACAGTATATATGAAGGTGTTTTTTTTACCATGGTATCGGCTCTCTCTCTCTCTCTCTCTCTCTCTCTCTCTCTCTCTCTCTCTCTCTCTCTCTCTCTCTCTCTCTTAGAATAGTGCATTATTACTGTATTTTATTGCAAGTTACAGTACGGTGATATCTTTTAATAGAATGTGAAAAAACAAAGGTGTTATAGGTAATATGTGTGTGCAGTAGGGTGTTTCTTAGCGTAGTGTCAGGCTCTCTCTCTCTCTCTCTCTCTCTCTCTCTCTCTCTCTCTCTCTCTCTCTCTCTCTCTCTCTCTCTCTCTCTCTCTGCTTTGTGGATGATTGTTTCATTAAAAGTTACAGTATAGCACTGTAATATCCTTTAATAAAATGTGGAAAAAGCATACACAAAAATCACAATAAAAGTTCTAAGGAAGTCAGACACCTGTGTATCCCTCTCCACCCTTCCCACATGGCATTCCCACCCTCTCCTAGCATAGGGAACTCCTTCCCCAGCTACCCACCTTCCCAGCAACCCCTTCTCTGTGTGCTCATTTCAAACAGTTTATTACTGCTCCCTTCCCATTGTGTCAGCCATCTTCCCCCCCCACCCTGAAAACTTTCCCACCCCCAAAATCCTTTCTCAGCCTGTTTATGGGCATAAGCAGTGTTACCAGCATTTCTCTAGACCCAAGTGGCATTGCCACCCACTGGAGAGTGGTTTGTTAATTTTAAAAAATTTTTATTTAATTATATATAAAAATCTTTGGTCCATAATCTGTATCTGGAAAATCATTTAGATCTTCAGATAATGTGAAATCAGATAATCGAGGGATTACTGTAATTGAAATGACTGATTACAGCTGGTAAAGGTCATACTCCTGTATAAGGGCTCTGGTTTGTATAAGGGCTCTGGTTTGCATACCTGGAAAAATACAAAACCAAAAATGTAGTATTTTTAATTTACAGTATTCTGTTATTAGTTTATTATTAGTTTAGTCTTTTGTAATTGATTACATAAAATATCTGTATTAAAGAAGAATATTCTTTGGGTTAGTCTTACGATACCTCACATCAGTAATTGTAGATATTAAAAGTGAGCAAGTGAATGTAGTATGCAAGTGCATGTGGTAGACATGTGTTTACAGGAACTAAAGTTTGACAGTTTGCATCATATTGCAATCTTGAGAATATCACTATAAGAATATTGTTCTGCATAAATACTGTAAGAAAATATCTTTCTGTGCAAAATATGTCTTAGAGCTTCAGTGTTCTTTGGTAATTTTTAAAATGTTTTTTGCATCTCATGTTCATTGTCGGAGAAGAAAGATTTGAATGCAGGTTTGAGCTTCATTTGGTTATCTGCCAGTTTTGTGAAGGACAGTTTTGAAATATTACTTCAGTTGAAGCTAATTCAACTGTAAATACAGCTGGTATAATGATTAGTGCTGTAGTTAACCTCATCATAATTCAGACATCTTGTTTACAGGGTTCACAGTATGCAATATGGAAATTGAGTGACTTACAGGATTGTACTAAGACAGTAGCACTATTCCTTTTCAACAATGCCCAAAAGAACTTGTGGAAACATAGTGTTGGAACTGTCATAGGGTTATCAATCCAGCTATTATGAAAAAGATTAAAGAGGATTCATATTGACGGGTATGAAGGAAAACTAAAATGGTTCATTACTGTTGTATGTTGATGATGACATTTTGTTGTTGCCTTTTTGTTGAAGTCACTCACTAAAGTAGAAAAAAATACTGAAGTATAAAAAGGTAACGTTAATAATTTGGATGATTTTTTTGCAGACAAGGTGATAAAAACACTGATATTCTCACACTGTCAATTTATGACTCAAACAAAGCTATGATTATGGGCAGCTCCAAAGATTTAGGATGGTGTAAGGGCAGGTAAGTTTGCAGTACAGTACTTTCTTGTCTCCTCTAGGAATGTTATTTTTCAGACTTGTTACTGTTTGCTGTAATTTTTACAAGAACTATTTGACTATTATTGAGAATGAATCTCACCTACTATTAATGATAGCTGTATCTTTGCACAAGCAGTGTGATTGGCATTCAATATAAAGAAGATTGCTTGGCTTTCCAGATAACTGTCTAGTTCACCTTTTCTCCACGAGGTGTCTAGTTCTTGTCAGAATTCTTCTCTTTACCGTCCTTGTGGTGCTATGAACATTTTCTAGTTTGGCCTTGGGCTGTTTTTCACGTTGTTGTTGCTCTTTGTAGTTTCTTTACTCAGGGTGTGTTTGACTAGCAGTGGGAACAAAATCATCAAATTTTGCAGGAATGATTTCTGTGCTAACGGAATGTATTCAGTATACTTATAAACAGAGGGTGTGCAGGTTGTAGGAGCCAGGAGTGTAATACCAACCACAGTATAGTTGTGAAGAGTGTAGGGAGTGGTCAGAGGAATTTACTAATAAATTCTTCAGATATAGGAACAGATGCTTGAGGGAAGTAATTAATTACAACAGATTATAGGTCTTTTAGTTCCTTTATCTTCATCGCCAGCTCTTTTTTCTAAAGTTACACTCTTCTCATCTCACCTCTGACTAAACCTGAGCCTACAACTTCAGCTTTGCCATCTGATCCCTTTTGCTCAGGGAAAAGTGTATTCTGTTCTGGGGTTACCTTATTCTAGAATGTGTTAGTCTTATTCTAGAATCTGTTAGTCTTTATTCTAGAATCTGTTAATCCGTTTTGTAGAATCTGTTAGAGTTTAACTAGATATATTTTGGGTAACCAGTCCATATCCCCCATAGTTGTGGATTCTTTCACATGGTCCCCTAGGAGTTAAGATGTGGAGTCTTTCTTATCTATAGCCTGAGTGTGGACTGCCCTGCAACAGTTGGAAGAGTCTGCTGCCAGGGAACCAGGTTTGTTCTTGGGTCAGGTTGTTTTGCACCCTCTGAAATCTTTGTAATGTCTCAATCTTCTAGGTATTTGGCTAACTCAATACAAGACTGTTTCAAGTATTGTGAAGTCTTCATGCTGTTATCAGAGTCGCCTTTTTCAGACTATAATGGCTGGAGGTTAGGCTTGGCTTTAGCACCTAATTTTTAGGAGAGGTATTTTTTTTATTTCCAGTGATAATATTGTTCATTCGGTTGTTGAGCCCCTCTCATCTGTCTGTATCTGTCTCATATTAATCCTTCCACTCCCCATCATAATTTACTACTTCCACCTGTATCTGGCTGTTATGGCCTTCTTTTTCTGCCACCTCTGATATTCTTTTTCAGTTTCTTATTCATTAGTAGTTGCCTCAATTGATCGTAAGCTAGATGCCATGCTAGTAACTGCATTGCTTTGTAGTTTGCCTTCTGTTGGCAGTATTCAGTCATGTGAAGGGGTTGTGTCAGGTATCATTGACCCCTGTAAGTTTTCAACTGTTTAATGTCTAAATAAAGATATCCTGAAGTGATAATGCTAAAAAAAAAAAACTTTAGATTGGTTTATTGACAATTTTGTTCATCGCTTTTGTGGCACTGTGAACGACAAATTAAAAAGTAAAAAAAGACGTAGAATAATTCTGGATAGGATCAATTAAGTTATACACTGTTTTGACTGTTATATGTGTAAATAAACATATGCAAACATTATTGCAAAAAAATTTGTTGATTGGTTTATGGATGGTTTTATATGGCACTATTAACGACAAATTGTAAAAACATAAAAAATCCCTGTAAAAGAGTGCCAAAAAATTTATATACAAAAATAATTGTCACCACTAAAATATCCATTCTCTCTAATGGTAGCATCATAGAGAACTTGCTCAAGATGTCCTTAGTCTCACAGGATTCTTTTGTTTTTCTGTTTTCTCAAAACTTTTTTTAAAATTAAATGCTATATCTCCATGAAGACTGAACCAAAATCAGTGAAACTTTACAGAGTGTAGTATAACTGTATATCTCTATTTTGTAATCAGGAAAACCACTTTTCTGTGCAACTTTTTGAAAGTAGGTCCACGCCCTTTAGTTGGAAGAAGTGGTTTGAACAAGAGAAATAGGTTACAATGTTGGGGCTAGAAGCTTGCCCAGACTAGATCATTAGCTAGCAAACTGTTGCACAGTAGCATAAACTGGAAAGAAACCTTCTACGACATATATTGGAGACGATGGTCCACTCTCTTTTACAGCAGTCAAGGCTACCTCATAATGTGAGGCTGAGAGAGAAAAGCAGCACCACTTACTAAGTTCATCTTGAGACCCACAGTGACAGAAACTAGGTTCATCTTTCAACAAATCAAGGGTCATTTCGAGACAAGGAGTGACAAAACCCAAGTTGATAGGAGTGACAAAACCCAAGTTGATCTTCCAGCAAATCAAACTGACGGGAGAAAAGGCAGAGATATCTTGGTGCCCCTGAGAATGTAGTAAGCAGTATTCTTAGGTAGCATAAGGTCTGCTACAAAGAACAAAACACTGGGAACTTTCTGAACTGTATTTGTACAAATGTGAGGCAAAGAGGTTGAACACTTGTTTGCCAAAAGTTCACTGCCAAAAAGGTTAGGATATATCTGTCCCCTTGGCAATTGAAAATGCTTTAAAACATTCCTTTTAACAGGAATGTCTGTGGCTGGGCACACATCTTAGCAAATCAATTTTAAGTATCTGCACTAAAACAACTTTGCTGGTGACACTGTAGAGATACCATCATACGATCATATGTTGCAGCTATCATCAGTGCACATTCCAAACTTGATGTATGCCATTGTTGTTCTCTGCCAATACACCTAAGCCAGATATACAGATAGTTGCTGACTTACAACCTATACAACTTATGACTTACCTAACTTTGTAACACTATAATGTACATTATCACAATAATGTAGTTACGAATGGGCAGGAAACAAAAGTTTCCTAGGCTAAACATGAATCCTAAAACATTTAGACAGGCTTATCAAGTTTAGGTTTGTCTAATAATTTATTGCTATACTTTATAATCAACAACCAATTACTGTACTATATCATATTTTTGTAAGTATTCTACACTGAGGAAATTTTATGTAAATGTGCAACATCTGAATTAAAACTTTCAAGTTGAAAAATTGATGGGAAATGCAATTACAAATTACAACAAACGATACCATGTAAATCCATGAAATATATAAAGTTTAATAACTGTTGACAGAATAAACTTGAAATTTAAAAGATTTAATGTAGAAACATAAGCAACAACACCCACCCACAACATGAAGTCTCAAGACAAACTCACAAAATATGCCTAAGATTTCAGAAAAAGACATTAGTAGCATTACCATTTCAAATCCTCCAGCATTAGCAAATTCTGGAATGATCTGGATAAGTTGAACTGATTCAATCAGAAAGGTCTATCTAAGAAATTCAACATAGTTGCCTTTGTTTATTTTGCAAAACTAAAAGTACAAAAATCACAAGGCTCTTCACAAGCTATAATCTGTTTACCCATTTACAGTACCTTTTTGGTCAATCGGTGAGGCATCTTACAGATCTCTGAAGAACCAGAAATTGATGAGAAACTATCTTCACACACTTTGTTCATATTCTCATCAGGGAGCAGTTTCAGGTAGTTCTTACAATCATCCTTGTTGTCTGACGACTCTTGAGTGCATCCTTCAGTTCCATCTCTTCTCAAGTTACTATTAAATTCATGTGGCTTCTCTCCTTCTGTAATATTTGTCCTCCTCCTTTTCACACTGATGTCAGCAACTCTCTCACCTGCCATTTCCATCTCAGCCAACTCCTGACATGAAACAAGACAATAAACATATGACTTCAAGGACAACCAAATAATAAAGTAAGTCTCATGTCAAACAAAAGCTCTTTCCCCTACAAGATTAAAGATCATGAGAATCAAAGTACAAATAATTACTATTTAGTTTGGAAAATTCAGAGTAATGTGTGACTGAATTACCTTGGCAGAGTCTTTAGCTAGGAAACTGGAAAGTTTTCTTTTTGCACAGGAAGTAGAGTTTTTATCCAGACCACGCACATGCATATGAAGGTCCTCATCATCATTCTCGTTGCACTTTACTTTTCGACCAGTCTGAAACAGAATAAAATAAGAGAATCAGAAAATCTGTACAGTATTCAAGACTATCCAGTCATAAAAATACAAATGACATAAAATCTTTCTTGGCTCTAAATGAACCAGTAAATTTCTCACAAAATAAGCTGACAAGTGATCACCTCGTCAACCAGAAAGAGAGGTATTCTTGCAAACTAACACCAATGGCCTGCCAATAATACTCAAATAAAGAAGCAAAATTGGCCTCATTGTTTGGGATCTCATCACATAGTGAAACAAAAATTGCACTACTCATAACAGCATCTCACCTGCCTCTCAGCAAAAAATTTGGGGAACCAAGAAATTTTCAAATCTATCATCAGAAAATTTCAGGTTCAGAGATCTAGCACTCACGAACAAGCAATACAAGAATCATCCTGAATACCAACAGCCAAAAGCCAACAAAGGCTGTGCAACTTGTCAACCAATTTACAACAATCCCAAGGCTGGCAAAGAAAGTCTAAAGGGTGAGGGCTCAATCTTATCCTTTTCCCAACTGGTCAACAGTAAGTTACACTATGAAGGGCATGTCACATCCCACTACTGAAGCCAAAGCAAAAAACCCACACAAAATTGTTAAAAGATTCTATGAACATGGACTTAAAGAGAGGTCCACATCCTTTAGTTGGAAGAAGTGGTTTGACGAACAGCAAAACGCTTCAATGCTGGGACAAAGGGAAGCTTGTCTAGACTAAGAGATCATTAGTTAGCAAATAGCTGCAGAGCAATAAACTGGAGAGAAACCTTCTACGACACCGATTAGAGAGATGGTCCACTCTCTACTACAGTAGTCAGGGATACCTCAAAATGTGAGATTAAGCAAGAAAAGTAAAAAGTAGGAACTACTATGGTCATCTTGAGACCCAAAGTGATAGAAACTAAGTTCATCTTTCAACAAATCAAGAGTCAATTTGAGACCAAGTGTGACAAAATATAGGTTGAACTTTCAGCAAATCAAACTAACGGGAGGGAAGGCAAATATATCTTGATTTCCTGAGAATGTTGGAAGCAGTCTTTAGGTAGCGTAAGGTCTGCTACAAAGAAGAAAATACTGGGAACTTTCTTTATCTGTACAATTGAGTGGCAAAGAGGTTGACCACCAGTTCCCTAAAAGCTCACAAAAAAAAACAAAACCTATCTCTTCTTGACAATTAGCAATGTTTCCCAAAACATTCCTTTTAGCAGGAATGTCTGTGACTGACAGCTTAATATCTTGGCAAATCAACTTGGGCATCTGCATTAAAACAGCTTTGTTACTGACACTGTGGAGATAAAATCATAAGATCTTATACTGCAGTGATCATCACTCCAGAGATTCCAAACTTCATGTACCCAAGGTTTTCCCTCTGCCAACAAACCTAACCCTGACTTAAAACCTATACAATTTACAGCTGATCTGACTTTGTGACACTAATGTACATTATCACAATAATGTGGCTATGAATGGGTCACGAAACAAATGTTTACTAGGCTGTATATGAATCCTCAAACCTTTAGCCAGGCTTACCATACTTACAGCTTGTCTAATAATTTATTACATTTCTTATAATTAACAATCACTTACTGCAGAACTTTATATTTTTGTAACTATTCTATAGTGAGGAACTGTTATGAACTATACAAGATATGTAAATGCGTAACAGGCAAGTTAAACCTTTCAGTTGTTGAAAAGTTGATGGAAAATGCAACTGAAATTATAACATTCTGTCAAAACTATAATGTTTAATAACCATTCACTGAAAAAAATAACTTAAATTATTGTGGAAACATAAGCAATGCCCCCGACAACATAGTCACAAGAAAAACTCACAAAAAATCCTAAGAATTCAGAAAAACAAAAAGAATTATGAGCATTACCACCATTTGCTATTCTTGCGCACTACTACAATTTCCCTGGCAGTGCTATTTGTATAAAGAACCCAAAAATGGACCAAGACTTTTGGGATCTCTACACATAGTATCTCAAGGATTGCCAAGTGGACATAAAATATGTCGACTACAAAAGTTTTTTTTTTTAAATATTCGCGGAAAAATCCTTACAGACCTCGTTTGCGAAAAATTTTAAATCACGCGCCTTGAGGGATGCTGGGAGTTCACGGATCACGCTGTTGTTTTGTTTACATGTGACCCAGCTGCGCATCATAAATTTCTTTCTTAGCCCAAAAGAAAGCATCAGCTAACTCTGCTGAAAATCAAAGAAATTCTTTAGTCACTAATCGTAATTTTTGCACCGTTTTCTATTAGCCTTTACATAAAGTTTTACACATGAAAATGTGCAATTTCATGTAGAATACAACAAAAACTAACTCATGGTTGTAGCTTTTATCAGTTTTGACATATTTTCATATAAATCACGATAAGTGCCTAAATTTCAACCTTCGGTCGACTTTGACTCGACCGAAATGGTCGAAAAATGCAATTGTAAGCTAAAACTCTTACACTCTATAGTAATATTCAATCATTTACCTTCATTTTGTAACAAACGAGAAGTCTCTAGCACAATATTTCGATTTATGGTGAATCTTTGAAAAAAACTTTTTCCTTACGTCCGCCCTAACTCTGCTGAGAATCTCAGAAATTCTTTAGTCACTTTGTCGTAATCTTTGCACTGTTTTCTATTAGCAGTTACATAAAGTTTTATGTATGAAAATGTGCACAATTTCATGTAGAATACAACAAAAAATAACTCATGGTTGTAGCTTTTATCAATTTTGACATATTTTCATAAAAATCATAAGTGCCAAAATTTCAACCTTCGGTCAACTTTGACTCGACCGAAATGGCCGAAAAATGCAATTGTAAGCTAAACCTCTTACATTCTAGTAATATTCAATCATTTACCTTCATTTTGCAACAAACGAGAAGTCTCTAGCACAATATTTCGATTTATGGTGAATTTTTAAAAACTTTTTCCTTACATCCGAACTAACTCTGCTGAAAATCTTGTAAGAGACTGACGCCGTCTCTTCCAAACACGTGTGTGTTCGTGTATTAAATCGTCCATCGGAGTGGACAAGACAACAAGAGCATCTCGTTTTCTTTCTCTAAAGGAACGATTTCAACCATACAATATTTCCGTCTGTTTCTCCCTAACCATTGTTGTCTTGATGTATGTACAATCACCACTACTTGCATTGCTATGCAAACATTCTAATCATGTACTCATAATGTTCCAACGAACCTTCTGTATCAAACTGCGTGTATGTTTCTGTTTGTGAAGACGCCAAACGTCTCGCCACTCCGATGGATGACGAACACACGAACCCACACGTGTTTGGAAGAGACAGCTTCAGGCTCTTACAATCTCAGAAATTCTTTAGTCACTGTCATAATTTTTGCATAGTTTTTTATTAGCCGTTACATAAAGTTTTATATATGAAAATGTGTGCAATTTCATGTAGAATACAACAAAAAATAACTCATAGTTGTAGCTTTTATCAGTTTTGAAATATTTTCATATAAATCACGATAAGTGCCAAAATTTAAACCCTCGGTCAAATTTGACTTGACCGAAATGGTCGAAAAATGCAATTGTAAGCTAAAACTCTTACATTATAGTAACATTCAGTCATTTACCTTCATTTTGCAACAAACAGAAAGTCTCTAGCACAATATTTCGATTTATGGTGAATTTTTGAAAAACTTTTCCTTCCCTCCAATGGCTGTAACGCTGTTGAAAATCTCATTATTTCTTTAGTCACCTTGTCGTAATTTTCGCACCGTTTTCTATTAGGCGTTACATAAAGTGTTATACATGAAAATGTGCGCAATTTCATATGGAATACAATAAAAATAACTCATGGTTGTAGCTTTTATCAGTTTTGAAATACAGTGAACCCCCGATTCTGGGTTTCTCTGTGGAACATATCTAGCCATCATTTAGCGGAAAATTCGCGATTCGCGGTATTTTTCACTGAGAAATATTCACTAATTACTGTATTTTCATATAATTTTCATGAATAAATGCATTTTTGTGATAAAACTATTAAAATATTCAGGTATAAGCATTTTACAGGGTTTTTCTGTGTTTAATCTATCAAAATGGGCAGTTTCTAAGTGTTTTTAGAGGGTTTTAAGCATTTATGGATTTGACCCATTCGCTGGGGCGTGTGGGGACGCATCCCCCGTGAATACGGGGGTTCACTGTATTTTCATATAAATCACGATAAGTGCCAAAATTTAACCTTCGGTCAACTTTGACTCGACCGAAATGGTCGAAAAATGCAATTGTAAGCTAAAACTCTTACGTTCTATAAACATTCAATCATTTACCTTCATTTTGCAACAAACGGAAGTCTCTAGCACAATATTTCGATTTATGGTGAATTTTTTTGAAAAAACTTTTCCTTACCTCTTTGTGGGTAACTGCTGAAAATCTCAGAATTTCTTTAGTCACCGTGTCGTAATTTTCGCACCATTTTCTATTAGGCGTTACATAAAGTGATATACATGAAAATATGCGCAATTTCATGTGGAATACAACAAAAAATAACTCATGGTTGTAGCTTTTATCAGTTTTGAAATACAGTGAACCCCCCGTATTCGCGGGTTTCTCTGTGGAACATATCTAGCCATCATTCGCGGAAAATTCGCCGATTCGCGGTATTTTTCACTGAGAAATATTCACTAATTACTGTATTTTCATATAATTTTCATGAATAAATGCACTTTTTGTGATAAAACTATTAAAATATTCAGGTATAAGCATTTTTACAGGGTTTTTCTGTGTTTAATCTATCAAAATGGGCAGTTTCTAAGTGTTTTTAGAGGGGTTTTAAGCATTTGCGGATTTGACCCATTCGCAGGGGCGTGTGGGGACGCATCCCCGTGAATACTGAGGGTTCACTGTATTTCATATAAATCACGATAAGTGCCAAAATTTAACCTTCGGTCATCTTTGACTCGACCGAAATGGTCGAAAAATGCAATTGTAAGCTAAAACTCTTACGTTCTATAAACATTCAATCATTTACCTTCATTTTGCAACAAACGGGAAGTCTCTAGCACAATATTTCGATTTATGGTGAATTTTGAAAAAAAACTTTTTCCTTACCCTCCTCCGCGGTAACTGCTGAAAATCTCAGAATTTCTTTAGTCACCTTGTCGTAATTTTTCGCACCATTTTCTATTAGGCGTTACATAAAGTGATATACATGAAAATATAATTTCATGTAGAATACAACAAAAATAACTCATGGTTGTAGCTTTTATCAGTTTTGAAATATTTTCATATAAATCACGATAAATAGAAAAAATTTGACCTTCCGTCAACTTTAACTCGACCGAAATGGTCGGAAACTGCAATTGTAAGCTAAAACACTTACAGTCTAGTAATATTCAATCAATTACCTTCATTTTGCAACAAACGGGAAGTCTCCAGCACAATATTTCGATTTATGGTGAATCTTTGAAAAAACTTTTTACGTCCGTATGCGTTTAATTCATGCATCATTTTGTGATAATATTTTCTCTGTGTTGCTTTTGATCGTTTTACAATTTGTTATATACCAAAATCATTGCAATTTTAGTGTACAATACAACAAAAAAATAACTCATTAGCTTTAACCGCTTTTGCTCACAGCCGATTTGTATACAATTATGTATGAAATTTTTTCGCACTGTCATATATTCCAATATATATATATGATAATGACATT
The DNA here is from genome assembly GCF_040412425.1 of Macrobrachium rosenbergii. NCBI lineage: Eukaryota > Metazoa > Arthropoda > Malacostraca > Decapoda > Palaemonidae > Macrobrachium > Macrobrachium rosenbergii. The sequence goes on from NC_089747.1 coordinate 29,488,344, forward strand.
TTTTCATTTCTGATGGTTGCATACTAAACTTTCAGGCAATGACAAAAAAAGGAGCCAAATATGAACTCTTAATCTTAAAAACTAAAGCGTGCTGTGACTTTTTGAAAAAACTTTTTCCGCTTCGCGCTAACTCCCGAACCCGCCTGCATACGGCGCAGACACTTTTGTAAATAGAGGCTCGGCGTTTAAGGGGTAACTGGTATTGGTGGAGGTCTGTTACACCTATAATCCCAAATTCTTAGCAATCAAAGGAACACCAAGCAGTGTGTATATAGACAAACCATCTTCCCTTCTTTAGGTATACAGGCAGTCCCTGGTTATTGGCGGGGTTCCGTTCCCGACGACGTGACGACAACCGAAAATCGGCGATAATAGCACTGATCCCTGGTTAGCGGTGCCAATAACTGGTTAGCGGCACCGATAACCGGTGATCAGCGCCGCCGATAAGAGGCGATCAGCGCCGATAACCGGTTATCATTGCCGCCGATAAGAGGCGATCAGTGCCGATAATCGGTTATCAGCGCCGAAAATCTGGTTATCGTCGTCACTAGACAAACGCCGTAAAACCGGATTGCCGGTAACTGAGGCTGCCGACAACCAGAGACTGCCTGTATATATATATATTGATACACATATGTATGTATACATAATGTGTAGGTTTATATTTATACATAATATACATACTTATGACATCATTAAATATTTTTATCCAACTAGATGTTGATGTAAGTACAGTGAACCCTCGCTACTTGGCGGTTCGACTATCATGGGATTCACGACTTCATGGATTTTTTCTATTATTTATGTATATTATAAGAGAAATATATAACGGATTTTCCGGAAATTTCAAAAATAGTCGCGATATATGAAGACCCAAATATTTCATTAATTCCATTAATAATTATTAATATCTGCCAGTACTGTTGGTTCATTGCATTATGACATATACAGTAATTCAGTACAAAATGAAATTAAACAAAAAGAGAATGCGATCATACGATAATTCATTATAGTACTAGTAAAATTAAACTGAACATGAAACGCTAATCAGATGCAGTCTGACATTGTCATATTTGAATGGTGTAAGGCTGCTGATGGCTACATATATACTAATTATAAAATACAAATGTAATGAATGTGCATCTTTCCATGAATCTTTTGTACTGCATCCAATAATATTGTTTGTTGCAAAATCACATCTCAAATAAACCTATACTACTACAACAAAAAAGCATAAAATAGCGTAAAGTATATTTGAATTTGAAACTAGCATGTAAGATGGGCTGTGATGGTTCCATTGGTGATAGATGACGAATCAGCTCCCAAGTTTTGTAATCTCGCCTGTGATTGGTGTTTTGACCGTTTCTCCGACCCGCAGCAGCTTCCCTTGTCTCTGACCATAGCATCTTCTCGCTGCCACTTCGTTTCCTGCTCTCTCGGTAGATAGATGCTGTTTACATTACCAGTGCTGTGCGTGACAGTGTGTGTTTGAAGTTGAACTTTTTTTAACTTTGTTTAACCCCTACAATGGCTCCCAAAGCGTTCTGCTTCTGCTAAGGCTGGTACTGACCCTAAACGCCAACGGAAAAATGATGACGATTGCTGAGAAGGTGACACTTCTCGATATGTTGAAGGAAGGGAGAAGTTACGCGGCGTGGCCCGCCATTTTGGAGTGAAGCGAATCCACCGTTCGCTACATTAAGAAGGATGAGGCGAAGATTAGGAAGACGGCTGCCATCACCTTTAGCAAGTCAGCAAAGCGAGTTATTACGGCTCGTAATAAAACGATCGTCCGTATGGAAGGTGCTTTGTCAATCTGGATTGTTGACTGCCGGAAGAAGAAAATAGCCTTGATACGAACACCATCCGAACCAAGGCTTTGAGGTTGTATGAGAATTTCGCGGCAAAGGAACCTCAAGATGATGGCGACCACGCTGAAGAAGAAGAGGAAGACGACGAAGATGATGTAGATGAACCTCAAGCAGGGACATCCACTGATTCCCAGCCTCAGACACGACGTTTTACCGCCAGCAAAGGATGGTTCGCCAAGTTTCAAACGCCGCCTGAAAAGTGTTTCCCTGCATGGCGAGGCTGCTTCCGCTGACACGGTCGCTGCTGAAACTTACGCCGAATGAGACGTTCAAGAATATTATCGCTGAAGGTGGATACAAGCCCGAACAAGTCTTTAATATGGACGAGATGGGTTTGTTTTGGAAGAGAATGCCATCGCTAACTTTCCTGTTCAAAGAAGAAGCCAAAGATCGTGTTACCTCGTGATGTGTGGCAATGCTGCGGATTTTTGCTAAAGCCAGGGCTTATTTATGTCGAAAAACCCTCGTGCTTTGAAAAATAAAAATAAGAATCTCCTTCCGTGTATTGGATACATAATCCAAAAGCATGGATTACGTAAGATGTTGACCTCCAACTGGTTCCACCAGTGTTTTATCCCACAAGTCAGTAAATATCTCTTAGAGAAGGGCTTGCCATTTAAGATCCTTCTCCTGTTGGATAACGCTGGTGGACACGTGACTGATCTTTCGCATGAGGGCATTCAGGTTGAGTTCCTGCCACCCAACACAACGTCCTTAATTCAACCGATGGACCAGGGGTTATCAGGCGTTCAAGGCCCTCTACATGAAGAATACCTTGGCGGACCTCGTTGCGTGTGTGGATGCCGCCCAAGAAGATGAGGATGAAACATTCAATTTGAAGGCGTACATTGGCGGCAGTACACAATTGCCACGTGCCTTCAGAACATCCAGAAAGCACTGCAAGAAATGAAACCTGCTACCGTTAACGCGAGCTGGAGGAAGTTTGTGGTCCGAGATTGTTGACGACGGCGAGGATTTACGCCTGCCGAGATTCAACACTCTGCAGTACGGAAATCTGTGCAGTTGGCTGCGATAATTGGAGGTGACGGGTTTGGCGACATGACGACAGAAGACGCGTTGGACGAGTTGTTGGACTGCCATTCCCAGCCGCTAACTGACGCAGACCTCGAAGACCTGACAAAATCAGCCAGTGAGAAGAAAATGAACCACAGGAAGAGACCCAAGAAGTTGTCGAAGAAACAGGCTTAACATTAGAACGGCTTGCCAAGCTCTGCAACCTAGCGAAGGAGCTGAAAGAATTGTCACAAGAATGGGACGAGGATATGGTTAGTTCTCTGCAGTTCTGCAACAAAATCGATGAAGACATGACTCCTACAGGATGCTCTTCGATCGAAAAAAGAAGCAGCGGCAGCAACTTTCCGATCACAATGTTCTTCCAGCCTTGCAAAAAGAGCCAGTTCCTCCTGCTACTATGCCTTCGGAAGAAATTGAAGAAGTGTCCCAGGAAGAAGTTGAAGAGGTGTCCCAGGAAAAGACACCTCAGTCTGAAGAGACGTAAAAATACAATCATTGGCTGCACAGTAGAAGACATCATCAGCTTCATCATCATCATTTCTACTGTGCAGTAAATTCATCGCCATCATCATTCAAGTTTTTCTTCAACTTCTTTCATGGTGGGTACAGTAACAATCTTTATTTCTTTATATACTTTAATATTCTAACATTTTAATATTAGTGCCTGTTTTAGATTAGGGTACTGTACATGCATTAAGTGTTCTGTACATTAAAGGGTGGTTTGTTAACAGTACATACGAGGAGGGCTTTTTATTGTAACTTCCAACTCTATCGTGGTGAGTAAAATACTGTACAATTGTACAGTACGCACCATAACAATCTTTCTATTTTTTTATGTTCACTTACTGTTTTATTGCTTATCATTTGTGCCTGTGTACTGTATGTATTATTGTAGATATCTGTACATTACTGTAAAGGGTGGTTTGTTAACAGTACTATGTAAAGGAGGGTTTTAAAAGTCTGAATACATGTTAAATACTGTAAATATGGTGTCCCTACTTCGCGGATTTTCAGCTATTGCAGCCAGTTCTGGAACCTATCTACCGCGATAAACGAGGGTTCACTGTATTGTTTATTCCTTTCACTCAGAATAGGAAAGACCCTTCTTTAGACAGAAGCAGGGAAGATTGTGGTATTTCCTTGGTTTTTTCTGGGCAGGAAGTGTGTGCCCAGTATGTATTCCATGTTTGTTACTTAAATAGGAGGACCCAGCTTTTAAGATAAGTCTCAGCTCCTCTTGCTAGTGCTGGCAAACACAAGAAGTCGGTGTTGGAATACCTCCCTTCCTTTTAACTTTTTAACTCTCTGACACTATAATTCAGACATGTTTACAACATTTCCCACAGCAGTCAGTCATACAGCTCAGATTAAAACTCATGAAGTCATGGGCATGGAACTGTTTCTGGAATTTTGGAGTAACTTTTTGGTAATATGGGTGATGAGGGCAAGTGCCTGAAGTATCAGACCACCTTTACCTCATCCTTCCTACAGACTTCACCCACAGGTTCCCAAACTCCTTTTCTGTTGGACCTATGGTGGCTGCTCAGCAGGTTGTGTAAGCACCCAGCTTTCAAAAAGAAAAGGGTAGGGCTGAGGTTGAATGCAAAGTGACTGGCTTTTACCCATTTTCCTTACCCTCTCTAAGGAGCAGCAGCTTGGCCCAAGTGCTCACTGGACTGGATGTACTGTAGATGTAGGTGGCTACTCAATTGAGCAACCAGTTGTATAGCTTTGGTGACCAATATGTTGCTTTCTCCACTCTTCCTTTTAACAAGGAGAGGTGGGTAGCAGTAGAGCTTTATTCTGATTCCAAGATATAACTGACTTGTGTAACCTTTACAGGGGTCACATATGGTACTCCGACCTTTTCCCTACTTGAGCGAGGCTCTTCACCCTCTCTTGGTAGGGCCCTGGACCCTCTCTTGGGTCCAGGGCCCTACCTCTCGGTCATCCCCATGCCAAACTTATTAAGAGGCTACAGGAGACACTGCATCTCTTGTGTTCACTGTTGCAATTGGGATTGTGGCATTTCTTATGGGTTTTCAATGTCCAGTCAGTTGGCAGAGATGACATCCCACCAGAAGAATGAGTCTTCTGTGTAAAAGGTGATAATATATATTTCTGTAGGAACAAATAATGAATTTTCAAAGTAATTTGCAGTTTTCCTAGGCATACAAACCAGAGCTTTTCAGCTCACTTCCCACCTCAACCACCAGCTTTGTCCCTGAGACCGAAGGAAAAAGTGGTTGGAGATAGCAGATGACTAAGGGTGTTTCCGTATCTCTCCCAATAACCACCAGTTTACGACCTTGTTACCAAATTCAACAACTGTTTGCAGCTTGTTCTGAAGGATATTCCTCTATTAAAAGCCATGGCTTGTATACTTAGAAAAAATACAAATTACTGTACTTTAAAGATTTATCTCATTTCATTTGTAAAGCAAGATAAAGTAGTATGATGAACTAGTGTAAGGCTAATTTCTTCATATTAATTTAAAGATTGCAGACAGGGTAACCAATGTTATTTGTTGTAGAAAGTAGTGTTCTTTTTTATGTATACAAATTTTTTTTTTTTTTTTTTTTGCTGCAGAATATGACTTAGACACGTTAACAGCAATGCTGGATGATGATGATGACACAGAAGGATGGACTGGGGAGCACCCGTCAGCCACTCCAAAGCAAGAGGACCCTGAATCAGAATTGAACATCTTAACGGGAATGGTAGATGAAACTGAAGTTGAGGAAAACTGTCCATCACTGGCAGTTCCTTCCAAGGATTTACCAAACAATACTGCAGCTGATCTAGGTCTTACTTTGTCTGATGAAGATGAGGAACCCTCTTCTAGTAGCCAGAATTCAAGTTTTAGTTCTGCCTTTGCCAATTCCAGGTTTTCACGTAAGGGAGAATGTAGCCAGAAGTCAAGTGGTGAAACTACCACAGAAGTTGATCCCCTTGAGATGGAGCTGCGGCAAATGGAGGAGCGCATGAAACTGCTTAAGGAACAGCTGTTAAAAAAGAAAAGGCTGAGTCAGGGTGGAGAGGCTGAATCCAGTAAAAGATTCACCAAACTAACAAATATTTCAACAGAATCAAAATCCACTGTCAGAACTCTCACCGAGAAAGAGGAATCAGACTTCTATGAAAAATATGGTAAGAAAAGCATCAGTCATCAGGGGGACACAGATTCTGAAGATGAAGAAGATAAAAGGAATCCTTTGGAGCAGAAGTACAACAGCTTTGGACGGGAAATCAAGAAAAGGATTGCTCATGAGGCTAGTGAAAAACAGCAGAATAATAATTCCTTGCAGAAAAGGCGTGAGGAAGTACTCTCACGTGTTAAAGTTGCTTCAACACCTCAAGGACCTGGCTGGAAAGGTGTGGATGGGTCGCTTGTTAATCTAAAGCAGGCAGGAGCTAGTAAGGTGGTACCTGAGGTGGAAAAGAATGTGACTGTTGACTTTTACTCAGGGATAAGAATTATGTGAGTTTACCTTTAGTGTGTTTTTCTCTTTGTAGTGCACTGCAATTAGTGTTTTAATAATTGTTAACTACATGGAACTACTCTCAAGTTCAAGTTTTCTTTTCATTCATATGTGCCTTATTTTCACAAAGCCCTAACTTAAGCTTTTGTAAACAACTTTTGTGTTGGTGATCAATATCGCACTATTAAGTACATGTAGTTAACTTGAGTTTAAGTTAGGTGGGGATGTTTGACTTGTTGCTCATTGGGTAGAGCGGGGTGCCATATTCATTTTCATTTTACCCTCGTTTCTTGTAAGTAAACTGCTGGGCAGTGTGTTGGTGATATGTTGCAGTATTTACCACACTAGTGACAAGCCCATTAAGTGTTATTTCTATATGTCAGGAGCCAACACTTTCAGCTGTGACTTCCAAATATCCTGTTGCTATCTTTGAGGCAGACGTTGATTAAGTGTAGAGGAATACAGTACAAACATGGATGAGTTCTATCTCAGTGTGAGGTGTTTAGAAATAAGCTTAATTCATGAGTAACACAAATATGTATTTGTTTATCCTGTTTATAGTTCAATATTGAGTCTGAGTGACCAGATCCTATCTTCCTGCAGTTGTGAGTCTACCCTGGTCACCTATAGCATAAACAGCATTAGTAGTTTATAGATCTGCTTTGAGAAATTTGTTGGTAATCCAAACTCCTGCATCAGCTTCACTTTAACATATATTTTTGCTTAGTGAGAGGCTCATAATAAATAGATGGTTTCCATTCTATGATTGAAGAAGGTAGGAATTATATGTGGAGGCACATATACAGTTTCCATAACAGGAAGTTTATTGTTGGACACTGTCAGGGTGGGTCATCACAGTGAATGCCTGGAGATGTGAATCTCCTCAGTCGTATCTACTCTTCCCCTCTAGCACGCATCATGGGTTACAGTCATTCATTTTGCACTCTTCCTGTAGATTAGAGATGTCATCTTCTGAGTTGAAATTTTTGAAATGAACCTTACCTCTCAATTATATAGCTTTAACTTTCGCGCCGGCGGTAGTTTGACAGATTGAAACAAGAAATGAGAACATTCGATTTTAAATGAATATGTTTCTATCCATCTACTTCGCCCACCAGGGAACAATAGATACAAACACCTGTAGCAGGTGAGTCTACTTCTGTCACCAGTTTCGGTAGAAGATTGTTAGAGAGTTATCTGTGCTCGGTTTTCTGTTGACGACTTGGTTTGTAGATTTACTGGAATTTTCTCTTGGATATGGATGGTAATGGTAGAATAAGGACCTGTACAGTAAGAGGTTGCCATAATAGGCTCTATTCTAGTTCCACTGACCCTTATGATGTGTGTGAAATGTCAAGGAAAAGAGTGTAATGTGAATAACCGTTGTCAAGTATGTGAATCTTGGTCAAATGAATTTATGGTGAAATTGGTGAAACATCGTAAATGAAGAGATACTGATCATTTGAAAAGGCAGCAAAAGAAGCAAGAGGTTAAGTCTACTAAGGCTAGTGCTAAGGGAGTGAATGATTTGTCGTCTTCCCCTTCTAGTAACTTTGTTAGGACGTAAGATTTGATAGGATTGAGTTATATTAAGGGTTTAAAAAGTGAAGTTTTGTGGAATATTTAACACCATTGCCCTCCCTGGGGTCTTGGTTGGTTTCGGGAAATTCCCCCACGGTAGAGGAAGGGTCAATGCCCCTGCTCCTGAATAGTCCTGTCCTTGGCATGCCCTGTCTTACTCCCTCACCACCTGGAGCAACAGGGAACTGGTACATATCAGGGAGCGGTGTGGATCTGTGCCCATTGTCCCCTTCCTCTGGTCAGCCTGATGTCAGTGCAGGCGTCAGACCTCGTTCTCTGAAGGATTGCTGGGGTAGAGTAAAGAGAAGCCGTTCATCGTCTTCACCACGTTTAAGCTTGACGGCATCAGGACATCTTGTTAGTAATGATTCTTCTTGTCTTTCTGAAAATGTTAGTAGAATCATTCGCAGTCTAGGACTTGTGTTAAAGATCCTGTAGTTTCAAGAGATGTGTGTAGAGGTTCTTCCTCTTCCCATGTTTCTCAGGATTCATCGGCTATGCAGGAGGTGTGTGTTCCGTGCAGTTGGCTATGTGCAATTCTCTTGTGCTTAGCACAGTTTTGCACTACCTTTTGCTGCAGCACCACGTCTCCGTGCATCTCTCTACTGTGCGGCTGGCCTCTGCGAAGGTTTCTCCTTCTGTTGGTCAGAACGCAAGGTTCTGCTCTTGTTCTTTATGTCTATCACCTACATGTGCTTCCCCTAGGTGGCTTTCGCCTGCGCATGAGTCGCCTATGTGGCTATCGCCTGTGCCAGTAGTCCCTGCGCTACCTTCGGCTATACAGCATTCACCTGCTCATGCTCTACCTATGCGGCCAATGCCTGTGCTACCTTTGGCTTTACAGCATTCGTCTGTGCGCCTGTCCACACTTTTTCTGTCCGCCCTCAGTTCTTAAAAACTACTGAGGCTAGAGGGCTGCAAATTAGCTTGTTGATCATCCACCTTCCAACCTACTAAGCACTGGCGTTCTATAATCTTTGCTCTTGGTCTCCTGTGCGCCACATTCCCGTGACGTCTTACTTGGACTCTCAGAGAGACTTTGGATGTGCTTCAGGTTCTCAGACTTGGACCAGCAGTGATGTTTCTCAGTTTTTACCTTTGGATTCTTCTTCTCCACTTAAAGATTCTCCAACTAAGTGTGCTCGTGTCTCAGCTCCTCTTTCAATTGTGGGAGTTTCGCACATAATCAAGGGATTGTGGTTTTGGCTGTAGTTTCCCTTATGGGTCAGGAATTGGCTCGGTGTTGCAAGTTGCTGCCTGATCAAAACTTAAATTTGTTCATTACAGCCAAGACATATGCCTTTCAAGTCTGAGAAAGTCGTTTCATCTGCGGCAGCTAGGGAGGATATGTTATCTAGGGGAGAAGTTAGAGTTGCAAAGGATATTGTTGGCTCAGACTCAGTGGTCAATCCATCTTCTTCTTCTTCTTTGTTGTCAGAGGTACAGGTTGTTGGGTCTTCTATGGGTGTTGCAATGGGCTCTGGTACAGCACCTAATGAAGAGATGGACACGACTTCTTCTTTTAAAAAATTATTGGTTTTATGTAAGGAGAAGTTCCTGAATTATTTTGCTGAAGTGAAAAAGCCTGACACGTTTTCATGTAGGGAGGAAAACCTGGGCCAGTCGTTTTTTCCTTCTTTTGTACCTCAATTCACTAAGGCTGTCTTAGGTAGGTTTATGGCTGTTGGACAAATTTTGGATCAGAATCCTCATCCAAGATTGCTTCCCGTTTCGTGTCGCTGTACACGTATATTGGTAAAAGGAGAGCTAATTCTTACTGTACTGGCCTTCTTCCTAGTCTTGAGGTAGCTTCGGGGAAGGATTTGCCTTTCTTCTCCCTCTTGGATCTGTCGAAGAAGAGAGCAGTCAACAAAGGGAAGGTAGTGTTTTCTCAAGCAGAATTGAATTTGTTTATCAAAGCTATGTATGAAGATCGTTTCATTCATGGATATGTCTGTGGGAGTGATTAATGGTTGTGTCCATGAACTTTCTTCCTTGGTCCCTCAAGACTCTGCTCCAGGCAAGGAAGTTTTGGATTTTATTGGCTATTTAGATGGAGCAGTAAAGGATGCAGTGGGCGAAAGTGCTCACGCTTATACCAATTTGGTTCTTAAGAAACATGAACAGTTGTGTTATCTTGCAAAGTCTGTGACAGATTCACAGAAGGCTGCTATCCTTTTTCAATCTCAGCTGGATAAAATCTTGGATTCTGAAGCTTTATTATCCATCACACAGGAAGTAGAGAAGACGGAAACACGATCTTTGATAGTTACGACACAGACCCAAGATTCCTCCTCCTTGTCCTAGGCCCTCTACTTCAGCAGAAGTTTCTTGTTTCGGACGAAATTCAGTTAAACCTTTTAGATCTAAGGAGACATTTCGAGGATCCTCCAGAGGATCTGGTAAGTCATTTAAGGGGCCTGTTAAGTCATCGAAAGAAAATTTTCAGCCCTCAGTTGCCAGTAGGAGGAAGGTTCCCATTTTTAGGAAGCATAGAAAGATCTGAGCATAGATCCCTGGGTTGTGGAGGTGCTAAGGGAGGTTACTCGATTCCATTTGGAAGCCCTTCTCTGCTGTCAGATTCTCCAGTGACTCTTCGTATCTCCACAATCAGGAGAAGCACAAAATTCTTCAGTTGGAGATCTTGACACTTCTAGAGAAAGAGGCAATAGAAGAAGTTGTCGAGCCAGGCCCTGGCTTCTACAGTCGCCTTTTTCTAGCCCAAAACCACAGGGGGATGGAGACCTGTTCTGGATGCCTCCATATTAAATGTCTTTGTAAGGCTGACAAAGTTCTCCATGGAGTCAGGAGTCAGTGAGCTCAGTTCTAGCGTCCATTCAGAGAATGGACATGATGGTATTGATAGATATGCAGGATGCATATTTTCACATTCCAATCAAGATGGAGTGCAGTAAGTACCTGAGATTCATTTTTGGGAACAAAGTTTTTCAGTTCAGGGCACTTTGTTTTGGCTTAAGCCCAGTTCCACAAGTTTTCACAAGGGTTTTGGCTCCTTTAGGAAGGTGGGCTATTTGTTGGGCATAAAGATGACCCTGTACTTGACGACTGGCTGATTCTGTCTCCCGCATTGGAGGGCATTCTAAGGGCAAGAGAAATGATTCTGAGTCTAGCTCAATTGTTGGGGATAGTCATAAATTTCTCAAAGTTGACCCTGTCTCCTTCACAGATTACTTATCTCAGGATGGAGATCAACACTGTGAGTTTCAAGGATTACCCTACAATGAAACATGTAGATTCTTTGCTGTCAACTCTCGAAGAATTTTGAAGCTTCAGGCCTGTTCCTGTGAAGAAGTTGTCCCTGTTAAAGCACATGTCTTTATTGGAGAAACTTGTACCAGGGGCAAGGCTAAGAATGAGGCCTCTGCAGATTTTTCTGAGTCAACACTAGGATTGGAAGGTGCTCCCCAATTCTTGTATGGTGGTAGTTTCCAGGGATCTGGAAGAAACTTTCCAGTGGTGGAAGGACAAACCTTGTCTTCGACAAGGAGTATCGCTGGATCTCAAGAACCCAGACCTGTTGTATACAGGTGCGTCAGACAAAGGCTGGGGAGTGATTGTCGATGAAAAGCAGCTGTCGGTTTTGTGGACTTTAGGAGGAACAGCAGTTGCATATATCAATCTCTTGGAACTATTGGCAGTATGGAAAGGGCTGCAGGAGCTGGAGGACCTGGTATGCAATCAAATGGTATGCAGTCAAATGGTGGCGGTCTTTTCAGACAACACCACATCGCTAGCGTACCTGGAGCACCAAGGGGCAGGGGGACAAAATCCAAGTCCTTCTTTCAGAGAGCAAAAACATCACCTTACTCCCTTAGTTTGTTCCTAGGAGAATGAACGTTCTAGCAGATGTTCTCAGTCACAAGGGTCAAGTACTGTAATAGGGACGGAGTGGGCCTTGCATCTGGGGGTGTGCCACAGGTTGTGAAAGCTGTGGGGGTCCGCCTTCATAGACCTGTTTGCAACCAGGTGGAATCATCATCTGCCAGTGTTGTGTTCACCCATTCAAGATCCTCTGGCATGGGCAGCAGATGCCATTTTATTAGACTGGTGAGGTCTGGACTGTTATGCTTTTCCCCCTTTGCTATGATCCAAAAAGTCATCAGCAAGCTAGGCAATCATGTCAGTTGCATGACCTTGATTACCCCTTTGATGGCCAAGGAAGGTCTGGTTTCCAGACTTGCTTCAGTGATTCATGGATCTGCCCAGACTTCACCCTGTCAGGAAGAATCTCCTGAAGCAACCAAGGGAGGACAGGTATCGTCACAACCCCAACGGGCTGCAGCTAAACCACATGGAGACTGTCCATCATCTCCTGAGAGCTCAAGGCTTCTTGAGAGCTTGTAGGAAGGCCATTATCAGTGCCAGGAGGGATTCCGCAAATTGGATGTACCAACGCCAGTGGTCTGATTTAGGTCCTGGTTTATTCCTCAGGTATGAGAAAAAGTTCTCAGTAGCAACCATTAGAGGCTATAGGGCCATGCTGGCTTCTTTTCTTAGACATGTAGGCCTTCATCTGTCTGAGGACAAAGATATCAAAGATGTCATTAGAGGTTTTCAGCAGGAGGTTCCCAGGTGTCTGGTGTCCTCTGTATCTTGGAACCTAGATGCCATTCTAAGGTTTCTCTCATTACCACCTTTTTAACCTTTGGAGCAGGCCTCATTGAAATAACTTTCAATGAAATCTCTCTTCTTGGTGGCCTTGGCTACAGCTAAGAGGGTGAGTGAAATACAGGGATTGTCTTTTAGGGTAGGTTTTGCTAAGGACAAGGCAGTTCTTTCTTTTCTGCCTTATTTTTGAGCAAAGAATGATTTTAGGGCTAACCCCTTGCCCAGAACAGTGTCCCTTCCTAGTTTGAGGGCTTTAAGGATTTATCTGAATCGCACTAAAGACATCAGAGCTAATGTAAAGAATCTCTTTTGTAGTGTCCGGAACCCAGACCTTCCAATGAGTAAAAGTGCAGTGTCATTTTTCATTAGGCTCTTGGTGAAGGACACTCATGCAAAATGGATCCTGATGTATTATCTACCTTGAAGGTAAAGCCACATGACATTCAACCAGTGGCTATGTCTTTGAATTTTTTGAAAAACTTACCTTAGAGAAAGTTATTGAGGCTGCCCAGTTGTGTTGTAATTTCTGTTTTTGCAATGAATTATTTTTGCAATGTAGAAATTCAATACAGTTTTTTAGAGCATTAGCTCCTTTCATTTCTGCAGGGGATATTATGTCCTGAATCGATCGGCAGCTTTTCTGTCTGTAGTTGTTAGCTCCATTTGTGTTTTTGTTGGAAAGCTTGGAGGTACTCCTGGTTGAGTATAGGAAGTGTACCCTCTGTCTTTAAGTACTAGTTGCATATTCATTGTTGGCTCCGCTGGTTTTGGCACAGTAACCTTACCTTCCTTCTACTGAAGGGGGCATCCTCTTAAAGAGACCTCAGGTATCTTCATGATGAGGTTCTCGTACCGGAGTGACAATCCTCTTAAGGCAGCGGTAATAGCCAGTGAATTGGATTCACTAGGTAAGCAAATACTTATTTGTACATATTTATACTGTATTAAGTAGCCTTTAAAGGGCCTGCTGATTTTCACTTTGCCCACCAACATGTTAATTGTGTGAATCAACTATGTAATGGAGAGGTAAAAGTTCATTTAAAAAATATAAATACTTAATTTAAGATGTATTTTTTAAATACTTACCTTTCTATTATATCAGTTGCCCTCCCTACCTCTCCACATTCAATGTGGACAGAAGTAGCCTGACCTGCTACGGGTGTTTGTACCTATCGTTCCCTTGGTGTGGGGTAGGGAAAGTAGATGGACAGAAACAGATATTCGTAGAAAACAGAGTGTTCACATTTTTGTTTCAAAGTTATATAATTAAGAGGTAAGTATTTAAAAAATAAATCTTGAATTAAGTACAGTATTTATATTTTGTGTTCTGTTACAGTTTTGCCTGGTGTGAAGTTTGTTTAGAGCCTTTCCCTCGGCAAACCATTGTCAAAAGTTTTATTGAGATCTCTTTTTACACATGCCATCTTGGTTGCTTGAGCAAATGCATACTGAATGTTTGAACTTTATAACTTTATGGGTTTTTTTTCTCATATTTCTCAAGAGGTACTTTCTGATAGCTTGTAGTTCCTTTCATGATAAATATTGAAGTTGGCTTTTGTAAAAAAGTGATTATGTTCAATCTACCCATATCATCTATACTTTGTGTCACTTTCATTGAGTTTATTCATTAAAAGTATAGAATTCTAAAAGTGCCTAAAGAATCTGTTTTACAGCAACAAATGCTTGTATTGCACTGAATTGGATCATACAGAAATTTGTTAAGTTTTTCGAGTATCTGTATCAGTAGTGGCCTTTATTGTGAAATTATAAATTAAATGATAAGACATTAAAGTATATGTAAAAATGGAGAAATTCAAGCTGCAGTATTATTGTACTTAGAAATTCATGTATCATTGCACTGGACGAAATGTGATTGTTCTCGTGACCATTCAGGAGGCTCAAGCATGTTAAGTGCATCCTTCTTGTTAGTGTTGAATCCTTTATCTTAACAAAATGCAGTTGAGTAGTCAGAGAATTTAGATCCTTCAAAAACATTGGCATGTACCTAAAAGGGCTTTACATACGTCTTCACTTAAAGTACTTTGTCAGATGATTATTGCTTTCCTTAAGTATAAAATTTTTACAAGCTTCAATTTTTTATAAGGTAAATAAAAATGCCTTAATTGCATGTCATCTTAATTTGATTATGACTACTATTCCATTTTCTTCAGGCTGTGCTGTTATGTTACATTTTAGTGAAAATTGTAAGTTTGATGCTATTGATTATGTACAGTCGTCCCCCGGCATTTGTGAGGGATGCGTACCATACCTGCCCGCAAATGCCAAAAATCTGCAAATACCAAAACCCCTTGTAAAAATGATTATAACTGCCTGTTTTAATAGTTGAGATACCAGATGTATACCTTAAACTATCATCCTACACCAATTATACCTTAAACCATCATCTAAAACATTTTAATGTCATTTCAAAGTCATCTTACAACATTACCCTTAAAAATATATGGCTTACAGCTAAGTGTGAAAACTACCTACTCAAGTTACCCCTATACCCAGGAATATCCATTTTCTCTCATGAAGTATTGATGCAGTCCTGTTTTCTTTTTGCAGTACATAGGGGAAACACTGGGAATTCACAAGTACTGTAAAGTTAAATAATGTACAGTACCTAAATATTTACAGTAAACCCCCTGTATTCGCGTTCTCACGATTCGCAGACTCTCGTATTCACGGATTTCTATGTGGAATATATCTACCCATTACTCGCCGTATTTTTCAGTGAGAAATATTCAATAATTGTTGTATTGTCATATCATTTTCATGACTAAATGCACTTTTTGTGATAAAACTATTAAAATACTCAGGTATAAGCATTGTTAGAGGGTTTTTCTTGTGTTTAAACTATCAAAATAGGCAGTTCTAAGTGTTTTTAGAGGGGTTTTAAGTATTTGCAGATTTTAGCTATTTTGCGGGGGGTTGCACGCATCCCCGTGAATACTGTAATATGCATTAAAAAAAATTTTATTGATATTTTGCTGTGTTTACATTAATACTAATATTTGAAAATTAATAAATCATTTTTGTATCATAACAAAAATATATTTAGTCATGAATTAACATGATAATCCAGAAATTAGTGAATATTTTCAATTAAAAAATCAAAGTACCGAAATTTTTTCACTCCTAATAATTCAGGGATAAGTTCTACAGAAAAATCCGTGAATAGGTGAAGCGGCAAATCCCAGACCACTAGTAGGCGGGGGTCGACTGTAGATCTGCTGATCAGTTTTTTCAGTAAAGTTTGATGTTTCTAGGAATCCTTTGGTCACGGCTGATATCATGCGATCGAGAATGGATGGTCGCAAAATGGTACGGATGTCATCCATCAACTTGCATGTTCGCTGTGGGGAAATTGAAGGTGACTGGGTCACGATAGGAGTTCTAGTATCAAAAGGAGAACCCAGAACTTCCCAGAAGGTGAGCAACAATTTTTTATAAATATGGTTTACCATGTATCTCTGACCTGTTTAATAGCTGGATGTATCTATGTATATGATCTAGTCAACATAGATAAAGAATACATTTTAATATGATATTAATTGTAAAATATATGACTTAGTTTAACCCCAAAAAAGTTTCAAGGCTTGATAATGGGGCCTTTGTAAAATTTTAGCAAAATCTTCAATTTGTTCCTTTGGGAATATAAGTCATCATCTTTTTATTTTGGAGTATCCCTCAGTGCAAGTTGGGATTGGTCATTGAAATTTGGTAACATGGTGGTTATACAGTGGTAGGCAGGTGGAGGGAACCCCCCAACTCTCTTGCTAGAGCAAACACTTTTTCTGTGGCTGTATGTCTTCATTCTATTGACTGATTGTTGAAATTTCCTTCTTGATAGTATGTTTGGTGGATTGTTTGTTTTGTGAACTGGGATGTATTGTAAAAAATAACAAGAGAAGTGTGAAGGACAAGGGTGATTATGTGTCTGTGTGCATGTGATCACTTTATGTCCTTAAGTATTGGTGGGTCCCTATCATTGCTTGAGGTGTTTGAGTTTGTCCCCTATGGAGTGGAAGGGGTCTAGCAGTAAATGATGGAAGGCCAAGAAGCATTTACCAGTATTGTTGGGAGGATTAATCTGCTGTTGACACTGCCAAATCTTTTTTGGTTCCCTTCTCCTGGACTGCTCTACCCTGCTCCTGCCCCTTTTGTGCATATTCCTCTGGCTTAGTCTTAGGGGGTTATGAATAAGAAGGTGGGTGACCAGTATGCACTCTCCCTTATTGATGATCCAGGTATGCAGGCTGGGCTTTCTCCAAGAAAGATCCCAGCATGTGCACATGTCTTGCCCTATCCTACCCCTGTTACATCCTCTGGCTGTAGCTTTCCTACTTGTGGGAGATAATCCCCTTCAGTGTCAGGCTCAGGTTGTACTCCATCATATGCAGTCCCTGCCTCAACCAGTTCTCCAGCATTGTTAAAGATGGAATAAGGTGAAGAAGTGCAGATGTGCTTCATCTTCCTCCTCATCATCTTTCTTGTTTTCTTCTGTTATTCTTCCTCTTGTAGGAAGAACAAATCTAAGAAGCCCTCTCATAAGTCACATCAGGCTCTTAGTGTTTTCTGTCTCCCTTCGGGTAGGACATTTGCCGTAAGTATAAAAGTAAAATGGAGGTTCCTCGTTGCCTTCGGGACCTCGAGTCTTCCCATACCTTCTAAAACCAGAGGATTGCCCTGGATTCTTTCTCCTGTACTTCAGCAGAGGTGTGTGGAGTAGAGTCAGCCTACCATCTTGCTCAGGTCTTAGGAGATCTCTGGATCATGCTCATGGAGATGGGAGGGTTCATGCACAACAGGTTCATGCTGTATGACACCCCCAGGTATCATGGTGACTTGTGTGCACGATCTTGCTTGCACCTCAGATGGTTTCTGGTTTGTCCAGAACCTTTAGTGTGCATGTTTCATGATAGAGTTTGTGCTCACTCACCCATAGCCTTTACTAGTTGGGCTTCATCCAATTACAGGAGTATGGGAGGATTATTTCAGTTAGGAACGTGCATGTTTTGTTTACAAGTCATCCTTGGCTTGTAGTTCGACGATTGGGTCCTTTGTTACTGTTCATGTGCCATGATCCTTGAATGTTCACCTGGGCAAGCTGGCATGTCTTGGGAGCAAATCCAACTTGTTCCATTGGGTCTGTGCTGTCAGAACCTCAGCTTGCCAAGTTGGAGCAATACTTTGCAAAGTCATATGCCTCATTTGTGATTGCAGTGATCCAGGGGAAGTGATCCCGGCTCTCCTTCTGAACCTAATTTTATCAGTCGAGCTTTGATGCTTGACATTTTGTCCTGTCTTTCAGCTTTGGATTGCTGCTCTTGACCCAGCTGAGAAACAGTAAGTGCAAATACAGGTTTTCCCTGTAGTTGCACACTTAAGTTTTTTTCTGTTTCATTTATTTTGCTTCATTTTGCTGTCCCCTCTTAAACCCTCTTTTAAACATCTAACTTAACCTGGTAGTTATATATATAGCTTAAGTCCCTGAATCACGGCAGAATTTCAAAAACTCAAGTGCAATCGCCGATCGGTAGTCAGCTGAACCACCTATGCCCCTCTACCCAGGTACCTGGAACCATTCCAACTATTCCTGAGATCTTCCTGCCGCTGTGCCGGTAACATCGATGAAATTTCGCCGAGTCCGTGTTTTTCGCAACTTATTTTGGTGAAGTACACTTTGGCTTGGCTTTCCTCGTTTTTGGATTTGCTTTGGAATTTCTTACATGTCTGACTCTTTCATCGAGTGTGAGAATGTGTGTGGGGATGCAAGCGGCTTGCTAAAGTCTCCTTGGATCCCCACTCAGTATGTGTCAAGCGTCCAGAAACGGATTACAAAAAAAAAAAAAAACTCACAGTTCAGATGCATCAGCAAACGTCAACCTGAGGAAGCTTTTGACCGATGTCGCACAGGCGGCCAGTTCTAGTGGTAACCTCTAGGTTTGGCGGACAGCTTAACGTTAGAAGTCTGGACCCAGGACGCCAGGAGGAAGCTGGACGCCAGGGCGTCGAGATCGCCGAAAAGGACGCCAGGACGCCGGGCGCCGAGAAGTTGGACGCCAGGGACGCCAGGCGCCAAGAAACTGGACGCCAGGACATCAAACGCCGAGAGGCTAGACGCCAGGGCGCCGGGCGCCGAAGCTGGACGCCAGGATGTCGGGCGCCGGAGGAAGCTGGACGCCAGGACGCCGGGCGTCGGAGAAGCTGGACGCCAGGACGCAAGTGTCGAGAAGCTGGACGCCAGGACGTCAGGCGTCAAGAAACTGGACGCCAGGACATCAACGCCGAGGCTAGACGCCAGGGCGCCGGGCGCCGGGAAGCTGGACGCCAGGACGCCGGGCGCCGAGAAGCTGGACGCCAGGACGTCGGGCGTTGAGAAGCTGGACGCCAGGACGTCAAGTGTCGAGAAGCTGGACGCCAGGACATCAGGCGTAGAGAAGCTGGACGCCAGGACATCGGGCGAGAAGCTGGACGCCAGGACATCAAGTGTCAAGCTGGGACGCCAGGACGCCAAGCGCCGCGAGACTGGACGCCAAGACGTTAAGCTTTAAGAAAATGGATGCCAAGACGCCAGGCGTCAAGAGACTGGACGCCAGGACGCCGAAAGCGTCATGATAATATTTTGAAAGACGCCGCTATTTCCGTCTTCGAAAATCGGAAAAAGAGAATGATGATATCCCGCATTCTCCTGTGGATCCTATTGTAGAGATTTCCGACGAAGACAATATAAAAGGCCATCAGCTTTCATCAGACTTGAAAAGACTTATGAAGCTATTTTCGGAAAGTTTTCCAGAGAAATTTATCCTGACTGCTCCTCGTTCCCGCCTTCAGAATTTACTCTTGTGAAAGGCGTCTAAGAGGGCAGCATTTACGAAGATGGATACTTCCAAGGAGCTTTTAAAGTTATGAAAGTGAATGACAAGAAGAAACGATGAAAGACAGCCTTTGTTTTTCCTCCAACCAAACTAGCTCAAGGTCTAGCGTTTAGTATCAAACTAGAGAATCGTTCGGCCTCGAATACCTGCCCCTTCCCAGGGAAACTTCTTGAACGTTGTTGACTCTTCTCGTCGAGTGGCCATGGGGAAAACGAAGTTTTGTTGGTCAACATCAGAGTTGGACCACCCCCTCAAAAGAATTTTAAGGATTTGAGGTCTTTAAGGACTGGATGGGAGCTTTAGGAAGGAAGATGGAATTATTCAACACGAACTGACATCAAGAACTGATGTCGTATGGATAAAGGACTCGGAGATGGTTCCAACGAATCAACTGCACCTTTCTCAGCGGGAATCCTGAAGAAGAGGGCCCATCTTTGCTCTTTCCTGGCTAATGGGGTCACGTCCAATCAAAAAGACCTGATTTATACCAGACCACTTTCCTGATTAACAGCTCTCTCAAGATTTGGTATAGAGGCCTTTTATTTTTGGCCCAGAAAACCAATGTGAAGATTTAATGGGATCTAAAACAGCAAGAAAAGTCCTACCACATTATAGCTAAAAAGAGTAAAGCTGAGGTTCCTGTGTATCATCTCAGCTCTTAAATTCGGCCCTCTAACTCTTCATCAGGGCGGGTAGGAATTGAATGGCACGAGAAGAGGCTCTGAAGGGAAGAAGGTTCAGCCAACAAAGGCTTTCTTTCCTGCAGAGAGGGTACAAGAGCCAGACTTTCCAGCCTGAGACCCCTCTAGTAACAAGACAATAGACCTTTCTGCCAAATGCAACGACAGAACCAAGGCAAAGGCTCTACAGCAACAAGTGTCCATGATGTTGCAAAAGGAGACCATACAGAGAGTTCAAGATCCGAAATCCCCAGGACTCTACAATCGGTTATTCTTGGTCCCCAAATGCTTGGGGGTTAGAGACCAGTGCTAGACGGGAGTGCACTCAACTTTTTTGTGCAGAAAACAAAGTTCACTATGGAAACGATAAATTGGTTCTAGCAGCAGTCAGACAGCATGACTGGATGGCCTCACTGGACCTCCAGGATGCGTGCTTTCACATCCCCTTGCACCCGAACTCCAAGAATTTTCTGAGGTTCGTCCCACGGGAAAGATTTTTTTTTCCAGTTTCGGGCTCTCTGTTTTCGGCCTAAACAGACGGGGTTGCCGTCTGGCTCTGGAGTCGAGACCTCTCAAGAGCAAGTTACCCAATATTGAGGGACGTCATGATAAGACTTCACAGGCTACAGGTTGTAGCCACAGGAGCAGCCCGAGCTCTTCCCTTCCAGCCCCAAGGGTAGCTCTCCTACTAAGAACAAACGTAGACAGTCCTATTCAGTCAGGATACCAGGCTGCAAGAGCGTGTTGGACACTGTGCTGCCTTCCGTACATCCTCCTCTTCCTCCTTCGGATTGGTACTCGTCTGCTGAACCCTCTCCACGATCCATTATTGACGATGAGGAGGAAATAATTCCCGTAGTTGAGGCTTCCCCAGCCTGTCCCCAACAGCAGGAAGCCCCGCAGATAGCTTTTCTGCAAAATATGCAGCAGACTTTGTCTTCTCTGGTGCAAGCGTGACAATCAGGTAGAGAGAAG
Source organism: Macrobrachium rosenbergii (assembly GCF_040412425.1). Classification (NCBI taxonomy): domain Eukaryota; kingdom Metazoa; phylum Arthropoda; class Malacostraca; order Decapoda; family Palaemonidae; genus Macrobrachium; species Macrobrachium rosenbergii. Next base: position 29,509,481 of record NC_089747.1, read on the forward strand.
AAGGATAACAGACGCCCAACTAAAGTTTCTAGACGTCCAGAAGTTTAAGACGCTGAACGTAGTGAAAATGAAACTCTAGACGCGGGATGCACTGGCGTCAAGCATCTAGGAGTGAAACACCATGACGACAAGCATCAAGGAACGGGACGGCAAGACGTCAAGCGTCAAGGCATTGGACGTCAGGACGCGCTTCAAGATATTAGAAGCCAAGACGTGGAGGTAGCTCAGGACGCAAGATGCACTGGCATCAAGCGTCAACAGATTTTTTCACAAGGATGATTGCCAGTGTAGCAGGTTTTTTCTTCACACGACGACATCGGAATCTCCTTGTATTTGCGACTGGCTCCTCAGCTCCTTCCCACGCACACTGCCTGGAGGATCTTAACGAAGGTAGAATTAGGTCTACTGATAAACAGAGAGAAATCTCAGCTGATCTCATCCCAAGAGGTTCTGTACCTTAGGATGAAGATTCAGAGTCAGGATTTTCGGGCTTTTCCTTCTGTTGCAAGAACAGGACAAGCCTCAAGAAAATTTTAGGACTTTATAAAGAGACAGACATGCTTGGCAAAGGAATGGATGAGTCTGCTGGGAACCCTTTTCTCGCTGGAACAGTTTGTTTTCCTCTGAAGATTGATTCTATGCCCGTTACAGTTTCATCTAAATCAGAACTGGGACAAGGAAATAGAACTGGAGACCAAGTGCATCCCCATTTCGGAACCAATAAGACTGTATTTAGAGTGGTGGAACGACCCCGTCAAGCTCCAGGAGGTCCTTTTCTCTACATCAGAGGAACCCAGACCTAGTGTTGTTATCCACGCGTCCGGACTCAGATTGGGGAGCAACACTAGGAAATAAAAGTTTCAGGCTCCTGGACCAGAGAGCAGGAGAAGTTAAACATCAATTAGAAGGAACTAACTGCAATCCTTCTAGCTCTCAGGGAGTTCTAACACACAGTGGAGAACAGAGAGGTGCAGGTCAACACCTACAACACGACAGCGTTGGCCTGCATCAGCAAACAAGGGGGCACTCACTCCAGGTCTCTATACGAGACAGCAAGAGAACTTCTTCTCTGGGCAAAGGAGAAGAATGTCAAACTAGTAACCCACTTTTTTCAAGGGGAGAAAAATGTGAGGGCGGACATTCTGAGAAGGAAAAATCAAGTCCTCTCAACAGAATGAACGCTACATCAGGACGTCTTCAGAAGCATGTGGGACTTTGGGGATGTCAGTGCATGGATCTCTTCGCCACAGCGCAAACGAAGAGACTGAAACTTACTGCTCTCCTTACCAGATTCGGGCGATATACATAGACGCGTTCCTGATGGACTGGTCCAATTTGGACGTGTATGCATTTCCCCCTTTCAAGATAATACACAGGGTACTGAAAAAAATTTGTGTCACATGAGAGGACCGGAATGACCCTTGTGGCCCTTACTGACCGACAAGAGATTGGTTCACAGAGGTACTGGAATGGATGGTGGACATCCCGAGTAGCCTACCTCAGAGAGTAGATCTACTCAAACAACCCCACTTGGAAAGATATTACCAAAACCTACAAGCGCTACTAGTAACTGCCTTCGGACTATCGGAAAACTCACAAGAGCTAGAAGTTTTTCGAAGGAGGCAGCTGGCGCTATCGCAAAACAAGGAGGTTATCCACCATTAAGGTATACCAATCCAAGTGGGAGGTATTTAGAGGATGGTGCAAGGACAACCATGTGTCCTCTTCCAATATCTCTGTAACCCAAATTTGTATATAGAGAACTCACCAGCATGGAACCTAGACGTGGTCCTGAGGGTTCCTCATGGGGAGTAGGTTCGATCCTTACAGAGGACATCTTTAAAGGACTCACCATGAAAACTCTTTTCTTGGTCAGTTTGGCTGCAGCGAAAAGAGTTAGTGAGATACATGCTCTCAGCAAGAATATAGATTTTAGACAAGGCAAGGCAATCTGCTCACTGCAACTAGGCTTCCTTGCAAAAAATGAATACTCATCACAACCCTGGCCCAGAACGTTCGAGATTCCGAATCTAACGGACATAACAGGGGAGAGGAGAGAGAGAGTCCTATTCCCGGTAAGGGCTCTAAGGCTCTACCTGGATAGGACAAAGGACTTAAGAAGGAATTCAGAAGGGCTTTGGTGCTCAGTCAAAAAGCTCTCTGTACAGATGTCGAAGAATGCTCTGTTTTATTTTATCAGACAGTTGATAAAAGAAGCACATATGGAATGTAGAGAGATAGACCACAAGATTCTGAAAGTAAAGACGCACGAGGTCAGGGCAGTAGCAACCTCTGTAGCTCTTAAACAGAACAGGTCCCTGCAGAGTATCTTGGACACGACCTTCTGGAGAAGCAAGTTAGTATTTGCCTCTCACTATCTAAAACAAGTCAAGACATTATCGAAGGTTGCTATACGCTGGGCCCGTTTATAGCATCTAATTCAGTAATGGGAGAGGGAATACCCCTACAATCCCATAAACCAATACCCTTTTTCTTACCTTGGAATTGAGAATTTTTATGGTTGTTTGTGAAGACTGGACGCAGTCTTCCGCAATCATTGGGATGAAAGTTCCTTGGTAGAGCCGGAACAAGGGTATTGAGAAGAGGTTCTAGTCACATAGAGGTTATACACCGGTTGACAGCCCTAGAGATTTTCAGCCCCTGGGTGGATCGCTGGATCTCTTAAGGAATGCAGACATAATGAGGGGAGTTCATTGAAGTCAGCTTCCTTAATCCCAACCTTAAGTTGGTTTATTAACCTTTGTTCTTCCAACGATGTTGAATGGTTGACCCTCCACCAAAGATTGTCAATCGCTATATCTATAACTACCAATCAGTTGATGTTTAAAAATGATATTTTCATAATAAAATAAATTTTTGAACAACTTACCTAGGTTGTCTATCACATAGAGGTTGGTACACCGGTCCTCCCCTCTAGAGTCTTCAGCCCATGGTGGATCTGCTGGAATAGTTAAGGAATACAGACACCTGAGGCAGAGTTCATTGAACAGGTGGTTCACCTTAATCCAATTCCATAAAACAATTTTTTGTTCTACCTTGGAATGGTTAAATTTTATAACTGTTTGTGAAGATTAAGTAGTCTTCACAAAATTTATTTTAGTCAAATATCATTTTTGTTCCTTGAGCGCCTTTAAAAGGTCTGTCACATTGTTGGTACAAAAAGCAACAGCATCATTTATTATCTTCAAACCCTGAGTGGATCGCTGGAGTCTTTAAAATACATTGACACAAAAAAGGGAGTTCACAAATATAAAAATTCCTTTTAATCCAGGTAAGGACCTTTCCTTGGTTTATTAACCCAGTTATAAAACTTCCAACGAGGTTGGCTGTCTCCTGACCCTCCACCAAAGCTTGTCAATCATCATTGAGATATAACTACCAGGTAAGTTAGATGTTTAAAAATGATATTTTCATAATAAAATTGAGTTTGAAAAATGGTGTGAATAGTTGTATATAGGCACCTAGAAATTCACCCTCCTCCTCTAGAGACTAGGGGCATCAGAAGATCTGAGGAATAGTTGGAATGGTTCCAGGTACCAGTGAAGGGCGCACAGGTGGTTGCCTGATTACCGATCAGCTGAATGACCGAGTTACCAAAAAGGTGGATGGCTATGGACTTGGGTGTATGGGCATTTGGAATCCAAGAAGCTGTTCAAAAATATTTTATTATGAAAATATCATATTGTAATGATCCCTGAACACCTGATATTAGCCCCAAAACTACTTGAACCAAACTACAGCCATGTCCATAGCTTTTAGTGGGTCAGTAACTATGTCATCGCGGGTTTCTCTACAATCTTGATCAAACATATTGAAGACCATGCACACTGTGCTTGTAAGTCGCTGGTTGTTGAAACAGCCTCATTGCTTTTGTCATCTTCTTCAGAGGCTTCCTTGTCATCAGCAACAACTGCAGCACCTAGCCCGACCCCCATTGGACAAAAGCTGGACATCAGCTCACAATTTGGACTATTGTTTTCCAGCCACTCCCCTACGATCATCCTATTGGGGATTAAATGCATCTCAGTCATGATTTTGACTTTGGGATCGGTACTTTGACTTGTTTGAACTCAAACTGGAAGACTATCATGGCCTCTTCTCCCAATGCTTCCAGCATATTGTTTCACATCTTGCTCCAGGGTCAGCTGGAGATGCTCGCTTATTGGCCCTAACGCATCTGCAAAGTTGTAGATGGCAGACTTCAAACACGAATACATTCTGAAGATTTAGAAGATTCATTAGTATCTGTCAGATATCCAAGTCTTTCGTTAGATCAGATGGAAGGATTTTCCTTGTCCTCCCAATAGCTAAACCATCATTTTTCTAGCTGGAAGTTCTAAATTATAGCCATTTGTTGCAATTATAACACCTTGTTCCATTGGCTGAATGAGTACAATCATTCTATCAGTCAAATAAATGACCCTGTTATGACCATCACCAACCAGGTGGTTGCATTGGAGAACTGCAAACCTTGAAAGCAAAGCCTTCACGGCCTTTTCCAGCACTGAGCAAGGTCCTGTTGTCTGATGACGCCCCCTTCCCTCTACAAAAATTTGAATAGGAATCAATCAGTTAAAGTCTTGAGTTTTAGGAAGTATTCAGGAAAAATGATACCAAATCACTAGGAGTTCCTAATGTTTTATCAACCCATGCAAGAAAAAACATGGTTGCTTTTAGTCCAACGGTTTATTTTTTGCAATGATGCTCTACCAGTAGTATTGGCACATAAGATAGCAAACTTGTATTGTTGTAAATTCTTTTTCTTCTCATCTGGCCAAGGTGTTTTTGTCATGTTGAATATAGAATAGACCAGTTTTTCCTTTAGATTTGCCCAAAAATGAGGCTTTTCTTTTTTCATGGTGGTAAGCTGGCAAAATTCCTCAATTTTTCCAGAAGCATCTAAAGCTCATGTCTTAAAGAATCTTGTTGAAATTTGATGTCGAATCTTGAACTTAAAAAGCCAAGGGTGGGGAACAGAACCAGTCTACCCCATGCAAGTCTGGGAACTTTTTAGCTGCATGCAACTTAGCACCGTTTATCCTCATTTTCACCAGCATCCCTTTGCTGACAAAACCAGATCAAGGTTGGCTGCTCATTGGCTCTTCATGACCTGTTGCTCATCCAGTTTTCTTGGCTTTTAACTCCCAGAGTCCATCGTGTCTTACTTCAGCTTGTCAACCCTGATATCATTAGAGTTGACTGCAGCTCCTCTCACTCTTGCACTTGTCCATTATTTACATAGACCATCCTGCCTTTAGTTGATTCTTGCAATGATTTCAAGCTGCTTTAAATGGGGTTAGAACCATTCTCGCCCTCTTAGGACAAGATGGGGCCTTTCACCCCATTTAACACCACAACACCTAGTATCTTCCTTGCAGTGCCTGCATGCTTAGGGTTTAAAGCATTTTGTAAGGAAACCACTCTATCCTATCCTAACAGTTCAAGTACAGCGATTGATCAACATGAATATTTTATCAGGGGAAAATGGCATTTATAATGTTTTTAGTGCATATTTAAATATTCAGATGTAGCCAGTTACTTAAAGATACATTATGATGCATTGTCTGTCATCCATCAAAAACAGAAAATCAAGTTATGCATGCCTTTGAATCAATAGTAGAGAAATGGTTGTGCAAAAACGCTAGTGTAAACCCCATCCATTAGTGGTCTCAACCATCCGTATTTATTGGATTTCTGATGGCATATCCATTTTCAGAAAATTTGCCCATTCAGGATATTTTTGACTGAGAAGTGACTTCATGCTTTTAAGTCTCCTTTTGTGATGAAACATAAAATCACAGGTAATGCTTCATTCTGATAATTCTCTTTTAATCTTCCTATTTTTGCATTACCAATTTATTGGTTTCATAATATTTTTTTTTTTTTGTCATTGCATGCAGTGAAAACAGCTGCATGACCAGGCATTGAGATAATAAATGAGAAATGCAGTAAACCCCCTGTATTTGTGTGTACCTTTATTTGCATGTGTTTGTGTGTGTTCTGTGTGGGTTTCATCTACTATTACTGTATGTACAGTATATATGAAGGTATTTTTTACCTGAGAAATATTTACTAATTACTGTATTTTCATCTAATTTCTCATCTAAATCTGCTTTTTGTGATCTCTGTTTTATCACAAAAATACTCTTAGGTATAGTGCATTTTTACTGGGTTTTTCTTGTGTTTAAACTTAAAATGCATCTTTTAATAGAATGTGAAAAACAAAGGTTTTAGGTAATATGTGTGTGCAGTAGGGTGTTTTTAGCTAGTGTCAGGCTGGCTCTCTCTCTCTCTCTCTCTCTCTCTCTCTCTCTCTCAAACAAGACTCTTCTCCTCTCTCTCTGGGAATCTCATCTTCTAATTGGAAAATTGTTTCAAGAAAATGTTACAAGTATTGCACTGTAATATCCTTTAATAAAATGTGGAAAAAAGCATAAACAAAAATCACAATAAAAGTTCTAAGGAAGTCATAACCTGAATGTCCCTCTCCACCCTTCCCACATGGCATTCCCACCCTCTCCTAGCATAGGGAACTCCTTCCCCAGCTACCCACCTTCCCAGCAACCCCTTCTCTGTGTGCTCATTTCTGTAAACAGTGTTGTTACTGCTCCCTTCCCATTGTGTCCAGCCATCTTCCCCCTCCCCACCCTGAAAACTTTCCCACCCCCAAAATCCTTTTCAGCCTGTTTATGGGCATAAGCAGTGTTACATATAAGCATTTCTCTAGAATAAATGCAGCATTGCCACCCACTGGAGAGTGGTTTGTTAATTTTAAAAAATTTTTATTTAATTATATATAAAAATCTTTGGTCCGTGGGGTCTGTATCTGGAAAACATTGATCTTCAGATAATGTGAAATCAGATAATCGAGGGATTACTGTAATTGAAATGACTGATTACAGCTGGTAAAGGGGAATACTCCTGTATAAGGGCTCTGGTTTGTATAAGGGCTCTGGTTTGCATACCCAGGAAAAATACAAAAACTGAAAAATGAGATATTTTTAATTTACAGTATTCTGTTATTAGTTTATTATTAGTTTAGTCTTTTGTATTGATTACATCAAAATATCTGTATTAAAGAAGAATATTCTTTGGGTTAGTTTATGATACCTACATCAGTAATTGTAGATATTAAAAGTGAGCAAGTGAATGTAAAATGCAAGTGCATGTGGTAGACATGTGTTTACAGGAACAAAGTTTGACAGTTTGCATCATATAGATATTAATCTTGAGAATATCACTATAAGAATATTGTTCTGCATAAACACTGTAAGAAAATATCTTTCTGTGCAAAATATGTCTTAGAGCTTCAGTGTTCTTTTTGGTAATTTTTAAAATGTTTTTGCATCTCATATTCATTGTCGAGAGAAGAAAGATTTGAATGCAGGAGTTTGAGCTTCATTTGGTTATCTGCCAGTTTTGTGTGAAGGACAGGTTTTTGAAATATTACTTCAGTTGAAGCTAATTCAACTGTAAATACAGCTGGTATAATGATTAGTGCTGTAGTTAACCTCATCATAATTCAGACATCTTGTTTACAGGGTTCACAGTATGCAATATGGAAATTGAGTGACTTACAGGATTGTACTAAGACAGTAGCACTATTCCTTTTCAACAATGCCCAAAAGAACTTGTGGAAACATAGTGTTGGAACTGTCATAGGGTTGCTCAATCCAGCTATTATGAAAGATCGGTAAGAGGATTCATATTGACGGGTATGAAGGAAAACTAAAATGGTTCATTACTGTTGTATGTTAAGGATGACATTTTGTTGTTGCCTTTTGTTGAAGTCACTCACTAAAGTAGAAGAAAATACTGAAGTATAAAAAAGGTAACGTTAATAATTTGGATGATTTTTTTGCAGACAAGGCAGATAAAAACACTGATATTCTCACACTGTCAATTTATGACTCAAACAAAGCTATGATTATGGGCAGCTCCAAAGATTTAGGATGGTGTAAGGGCAGGTTTTGCAGTACAGTACTTTTTTGTCTGTTCTAGGAATGTTATTTTTCAGACTTGTTACTGATTTGCTGTAATTTTTACAAGAACTATTTGACTATTATTGAGAATGAATCTCACCTACTATTAATGATAGCTGTATCTTTGCACAAGCAGTGTGATTGGCATTCAATATAAAGAAGATTGTTTTGAGCTTTCCAGATAACTGTCTAGTTCACCTTTTCTCCAGGTGAGGTGTCTAGTTCTTGTCAGAATTCTTCTCTTTACCGTCCTTGTGGTGCTATGAACATTTTCTAGTTTTGGCCTTGGGCTGTTTTCACGTCTATTTTTTTGTTGCTCTTTGTAGTTTCTTTATTCAGGTGTCTTTATTAGCAGTTGGAACAAAATCATCAAATTATTTTGCAGGAATGATTTCTGCTAACGGAATGTATTCAGTATAGTTGGTTTAAACAGAGGGTGTGCAGGTTGTAGGAGCCAGGGATGTAATACCAACCACAGTATAGTTGTGAAGAGTGTAGGGAGTGGTCAGAGGAATTTACTAATAAATTCTTCAGATATAGGAACAGATGCTTGAGGAAGTAATTAATTACAACAGGCCATAGGTCTTTTAGTTCCTTTTCTTCATTGCCAGCTCTTTTTTTCTAGTTACACTCTTCTCATCTCCACCTCTGACTAAACCTGAGCCTACAACTTCAGCTTTGCCATCTGATCCCTTTTGGCTCGGGAAAAGTGTATTCTGTTCTGGGGTTACTCTTATTCTAGAATGTGTTAGTCTTATTCTAGAATCTGTTAGTCTTATTCTAGAATCTGTTAGTCGTTTTGTAGAATCTGTTAAGAGTTTAACTAGATATATTTTGGGTAACCAGTCCATATCCCCCATAGGTGTGATCTTTTTCATGGTCCCCTTTAGGAGTTAAGATGTGGGAGTCTTTCTTATCTATAGCCTGAGTGTAGGACTGCCCTGCAACAGTTGGAAGAGTCTGCTGCCAGGGAACCAGGTCGGTTCTTGGGTCAAGGTTGTTTTGCACCCTCTGAAATCTTTGTAATGTCTCAATCTTCTAGGTATTTGGCTAACTCAATACAAGACTGTTTCAAGTATTGTAAGTCTTCATGCTGGTTATCAGAGTCGCCTTTTTCAGACTATAATGGCCTGGAGGTTAGCTTGGCTTTAGCACCTAATTTTTAGGAGAGGTATTTTTTTTTATTTCCAGTGATAATATTGTTCATTCGGTTGTTGAGCCCCTCTCATCTGTCTGTATCTGTCTCATATTAATCCTTCCTCCTCCCCCCCCATCATAATTTACTACTTCCACCTGTATATCTAGCTGTTGGTGACCCTTCTTTTTCTGCCACCTCTAATATTCTTTTTCAGTTTCTTATTCATTAGTAGTTGCCTCAATTGATCTGATACAAGCTAGATGCCATTCTAGTAACTGCATTGCTTTGTAGATTGCCTTCTGTTGGCAGTATTCAGTCATGTGAAGGGGAATGTCAGGTATCATTGACCCCTTTAATTTTTCAACTGTTTAATGTCTAAATAAAAGATATCCTGAAGTGATAATGCTAAAAAAAAAAAACTTTAGATTGGTTTATTGACAATTTTGTTCATCGCTTGTGTGGCACTGTGAACAACAAATTGTAAAAAGACGTAAAAAATGTCTGTATGAATAATTCTGGATATGATCAAGTAAGTTATACACTGTTTTGGACTGTTATATGTGTAAATAAACATATCTTGAAACATTATTGCAAAAAAAAAATTTGTTGATTGGTTCATGGACAGTTTTGTATGGCACTGTTAACGACAAATTGTAAAAAACATAAAAAATCCTGTAAAAAGAGTGCCAAAAAAATTTATATACAAAAATAATTGTCACCCACTAAAATATCCCATTCTCTCTAATGGTAGCATCATAGAGAACTTGCTCAAGATGTCCTTAGTCTCACAGGATTCTTTTTGTTTTTCTGTTTTCTCAAAACTTTTTTTAAAATTAAATGCTATATCTCCATGAAGACTGAACCAAAATCAATGAAACTTTACAGAGTGTAGTATAACTGTATATCTCTATTTTGTAATCAGGAAAACTTTTTTCAACTGCAATTTTTACAGAGTTGAACTTAGAGGTCAAATATCTAAATTTCCCCACAAGAGAATTTTCATTATTAGTTGCAGAATAAGTGGTAAAAATTTGAAGCAAATCACTTCAATCATAAGGTAGACAGTCATTTACTTGATAATGGGGCCTTATGGCGTCAGCACTCCCCTTAAATTATTATACAGGAGCGAAAAAATGAATCAAATGTTCTAAATTAACATAGAAATTTTATTTATTGGTAATATGAGATTTATTATATGCAGATTTATTAATTAGTTTTTAATCATTGATATTGGAAATTTATTATTAGTGTATTAACAAATAATTGACAGTTGCATTGTTGGAGTCGCATGTTTTCACCATAGATTATTCAAAGTTTGAAGCCATTTAAGTGACTGACAGGAGGGCTTGCAAACAGGAGGAGTCTTTTTTTTTCCCTAGGTATAAATCTAAATATCTTGTTACTCTTTTCTTTTTATTATTCAGTCTTTTTTCAAATTTTATCAACTTTCTCCCTATTTGCTATCCAACCTCTGCATCTATTACTACATGAAGCAACTGTTGAGTTTCCCAGTTTTGCCTCTAAATAATGTGTAATTTCTGCTTCATCAATATTGTTCTAGTAGAATAGGAAAAGATATCATTGTTGTAACTATCCTTTGTTATGGACAGCAGTTGTAGTGATGAACCACTCAGTAAAGTTTGGACGTAGATATTTGGGCCTATGATACTGTAATAGCTTGGCTTATTGCAGTGTCAAGGTCAAAATTACTTTCAGTGATGGGTTCTTAAGATCCAGGGGGAGTTCTATCCAGAGATAAGACTCCTGGCTTCTGTCTAGTTGCCTGCCATAAGAGTGACAGTAGGGATGATTGTATTATGTGGATTTGACTTGAACTTATGCCTCTTGTCTTTGTTACAGGTTCAGTCCCTTTCAGTTATGGGTGGGCACGGTGTGTGAGAGATATTTGGGAGTCAGTCTCTACTGGTATCAGTTTGTAGTTAACATGGGCCCATGGATGATTTATGATATTTATGTTATGTTTTCTTATTTGATTTTTGTTTCCTTATTTTCATTTTTCTTTTTCTTTTCCAAAAAATGGAATGAATTACAAAATAGGTCAGTATAGAAGGTAGTATTATTGTGCCCTCCCTGGACCTCTCAAATCTCCAACTGGCATGGATAAGGCTGCAACTCCTGGATACCAAGGGATAAGAGTTTTGTTGGTATTATATAACTACAGTACAGGGTTCTGTGGTTCTCTTCACTTTGTTTAGATATTGATTATGGTGTTATTTGATACTTTCAAGAGCATTTGAAAGAATCCAAAGTTAAACAGTGATAGAGATAGTTGTTATGCATTCATGGTAAAAATATTTGTACATCTGTTAGTCGGCTTGAGCTTTTCAGAAGTAATAACCTTGCAGATAATGAATATGATTTTATTGCTTCCAAATCAGTCATTAGTAATGGTTGGGACACCAGTTTTGGAAAGTACCTAGTTAGTGTAGCGTGGTTTGTTACCTTCTGGAAAGGTAGTGATAACATGACCCAATGGGTTGGGTCTGTGGAAAGGAAGATTGGTAATGTTCCCAAGGGAAACTTCAAGAAATGGTAGGAATATCCTGATGAGGGCAGGCAGCAAAACCTAATTGACCCAGTCAAATTTCATCCCATCTGCCCAGTATAACATCTTGGGAGTTGAGGCACACAAATTCTGAAATATATGAAGAGTACAGTGTGGAAAAGATTCTTTGTAAATGTCTTTCCTCCGTGTATTAAGTGAAGAAGTTGAAAGGGCAGCAACCATGCCATTATGGTTACATTCTCTTAAAGCTGAATTTCTGACTATATTGATATATCTTACTCCTGTATCCAGGTGAAATCATATAAAAAGCAGTGCTTCAATGCCTTAAGTTCGCCCATCTTGTACACAATTGCAAGAATGTCCCAAGGTGCTACTTTCATTCTGATAGGCATGAAGAGGGTTAATCTTGTGCCAAATTCTACTTCAGCTGTAACAAAGGAAGTCATTCCCCTGCTTCCGTGAACTATCTCTGTTACAGGTATGAACTAGTATTCTGAACCTATTAGCACTGAAAGGGTGACAGTAAAAGACTGGGTTCCATCTATGCCTCTGTTGTGCATAAGATGAAAAATCAGTCGTGCATTCTTGATTCATGTTGTCTCTTCAAATGATCATTCTGCTTCTCATGATTGTACTACTTTTCCTTCTTCATAAGTGAATTCTAACATTCCCCAGTCTGACACTGACTCTTGACCAGCTGATAGTGATTTCAACATGCTCCAGTCACTAATGCTGATGGTATCAGACCCAGAGCTTTTGAAGAATCCTGATGATATCAGTACTGAGGTTGAGATTTAAAATGACTTCTCAGTTTTAGATGGGGCAGAAATCATGAAAAATAAACTCATTCTGAGAGGTACCCATGAGATTAGCACTTCCACATCCCTGTCCTGCAAACCAAAAAGACAGATGTTTTGGAATATAGAATACTGTAATAATCAAAGAAAAACCAAGCGAGTTAAAGCAAGACAAGCAAAATTCTTACCCTCTCATTTAACCCTAAATCTTTTTTTGAGTGGCATAGAAATAAGAAGTAATTTCAAAAGGAAAACTTTTGCTCATCAGTCCAAGGGAAAATATTCTCATTCCAAAAGTGGAAGGACTGAGATATCTGCCCAATAAATCAAACTGTAATAAAGATGGCCAATATTCTCTAGTGGAGGATACACACATCAGCTAATCAGTTCAGCTGAAGGATTTATGTGTAGTCCACAATATGGACCTTCCAGTATGTTCTAGAGCTTTGAGAACATTAATTAGTGAAAGTCCATAATTAGAACAGTAAGCTTTTTTCTTAGATCTTAGAGGAGCTTTGGAAGACTAAGAATACAGCCTTCAAGATTCTTGGGGAGTGCAACTCAGAAGTGTTTGGTGCAAGATCTGTAAAATTATAACTCTTCTAATTATGACAGTTAGAGAGGCTCCATAATGAAATAATTCGGTGTCAAAAAACTGGTGAACAGTTAGAAGAGGAATCAGTGCTAATGTTTTAGAACATAATGCAAAGCACATGGTCCAGATGAAATTGTATACAATTGGTTCTAAATCAGATGTATAGATGGCTCTAAATCAGATGGAATTAGATATGCTTTGGAATTTGAAGATAACATTTAAAACAAAATACCAGCTTGTGCATCCATGTATTCAGAGAGATGAAAGCTATAGACCAAGCTTTGGATATATCAAGCCACTCAAAGCACAAGGATTTTGGAATGTATTCACACTCTAGGATTCAATCATGTTGAAGAATCCTTGTCTGAAGTTTTAGATGTTCATGCATTAACCAGTTTTTGAGAGAATGATATGTAGAGTGTTTTCCTTTCCTTATTTATTTCCCTAATTTAATTTGTAACTATTCTGCATATACTGTATATATATTCTCATTTACCTAATTCATTTTCATGTACATAACCATAATGAAAGAAGTGTGAGGAACCATGACATTTAAGTGAAATGAAGGTTTTGTAAAGTGCTCATCTTTCTTTGTCTTGCTATCCCACTCTTTCATCATATGGTTTGTGTAATTATTTTTCAACATGAATTAAAGTAAGAAAACTGAACAACAAAAGTTTGAAGGATGTTTGGCTGATTTATGACCTACCTTCTGCTCATTCTTCTGTGGCTCATGAAGATTCAGTCATGAGGGAAGTAATCAGCCTGCACTCTACAGCATGTTTAGATGTTTGTTAACCTTTACTGGTGCCTCATTAGGTTTTCACTTTCCTTATCTATTTCACAATTTTATTTGGTAACTTTTGAGTTACCCAATATTTGCTCTTATTGTATTTTTGCTGTATTCTGCTATAACTGTATACTATATTCCTTTACTTAATCATTTTACACATCTTGTGCATAACCATAAAGAAAATCTTGTAGACAGACATTTGAAGATAGAAATGAAGGTTTTTTTCTTCTCCTCATCATTCTTTATCTTCTTGTCATCTCACTCTTTCATCCTTTTGTTGGAAGATTTGCAAAGAACATGAAGCCCTCTTTAAAGTAAGAAAATATCATGTTACAATGAAAACTCAGGATGTTTGGCTAATTATTGAAATCTTACCCAACCTTCTGCTCATTCTTCTCAGTCAGCCAGTGTCTTATTTGCATTTGGCTCACTTTTTCTCCTCAAATTCCATTTGCTTTTTCTGCATTAATATACAATGTTATCTTTTCAATCTCTTTCAAGATTTCCCTCCATATCTTGATTCACTTTCCAGTTTGATTCAGGATTTTCCTTCCAGTTTTTTTCTACCCAATTTTCTCTTAGTATTTTAAACCAGTTGCTGATTCTTAGCATAAGTGAACCCAGGACTATTGAGCCACTTAGCTAAATCATCTTTATCCATTTTGTAGTGGAATCTATGGAAGGTGTATTGGCTAAGTATAGTGAAGGACAGCTGGTTCCTTGCCTTAACCTGCAGATCCATTATCCACTAAGGCCAGTGAATATTTGGTCCTTTTTATAACCAGGTCATTGGCCAGGGATTGAGAGTTGAAGCTGAGGAAACAGAGCACTCAGGGCCTTAACCCTATCCATTATCCAAGTACCAGTAATATTTGGTCCTTTTCATAAGCCAGGCCAGTTTTCAGCTATGGATCTAGCCTTTACCAAGTACTGTCAGCTGGGCTGGCTGGACATGGTACTCGCTAAGGGACAGGGAAGCAACTCCCAGAAGATACATATATTTCCAAACTGTACTTGCTGGACAGCTTTTGTGACTATATGTAACCATCAATGGGATATGTGAAAAAATAATGCTGGCTGCTTCTCCCTACCCATGGTTATAAGGTGCATTTGCACATACAGTATTGTTACTTTGATTGATCTTCAATACTTCAGAAGGAATTGAGGCTAATTGATAATTGATGTACTGTATTTTGTTGAAACATTTGTTTTTGAAATGGACCTTACCTCTCCATTCTGCAGCTTTTACTTCTGCACCAGTGGTTAATTTGACAAAAAAAAAAAATTAGAAGACTCAGTTTTCTATGAATATCTGTCTTCTGTCATCTACAGTAAAGTTCATTTATTTATAACATACAGACCTGTAACGAATTCAGGCTTATAATGAAGGAAAGTGAAATTCCCAGTCCCAATTTAAATAAATGAGCTTAAAAACTGTAGGTATGAAACGAATTCTTTATTACAAAATCAGGTATACAATGAACTAGTTTGTATGTCCCTGTGACAGTTTTATTGGTAAAAAATACCTGTTGTAAAGAAGTGAAAATTTTATTGTTAAACAGACATCAAAACACCTGTTATCCCAGTGAACTGTTATTACTTTGATATTAATTTTGTCTTTGTTGCCTATGAAAAATTTTTGCCAAAAGAAGGCCATGTTTTTTGCAGTACAATAGTGCTTAATTCTTAAACTGTTTGTGCATGAAATAGTAGTGAAAACTATTTTTTTAACTGTTTAGTGCTTGTTTTCTAATTTTAATTGCTTATGACTTTTTGTTGTTTTTTATGTAATTCGTAATTAAAATATTTTAAATTAATTAATATGTTGAGTTACTTTCATATTATTCCAAGTGAAATCCATGTCAACAGATTGTTTCTTTTACAAATAAAAACTGTTTCTTCACACAAATAAAAAACTATTACATTCAATACACAACCACTAGAAGCGCAATAAAATTCACAGGTACACGTATTGCACTTACCTTGGACACTGTGTACATTGTGTATCACTTAATCTTACTTAAATGTTTTAAATAAAGAAAAAACTACAAACATAACTTTAATTTTGTTATAACCATTATATTAGCCTATCCAATTTTTAAATAACAAGTTTTATTATTGAAGTGTGTGTGAAATCTTTTCATGTAAGGATCATACAAAAATTGTCTGGATTTTGTTCTTTATCAAAACAGTTTAGTCCAATCATTTTCAATAAATCCTTTTATAAGTGCCAATGGTTCTATAACAAATTGCAGTCATTCCCCTGGATTCGCTACTGAAGTGGTTCGACAGATCATACTCAGTTTTCTGTTGGTTTGTTTTTGGATGTTCTTTTTTATTTTTTTTGGTATTTGTTGGTAGAAACACCTATAGAAGCTAGTAACTTTTAAGACTTGAGTTAAAGGGATGTATGTCCTGTCTGCTTCCCCATTTAGTAACTGGTTAGGCCCTCTGCTGTTTGTCTTGTATCTGTCACTCCAAATGAGCTTCCCATCGATTCAGGGCATTAGATTTGATAAGATGGAGTCATTTTTTATGTTCAGTTGGCGTAAGTTTCGCCGGATGATATCATTATTATTATTAGTGTTTCCTTTTCTGTGCCACCCTCCCGAGAGTCTCTGTAAGTTCAGGTTGTTTCCCAGGTTGAAGGAAGGGTCAGCGCCCCCGGTTTTTCTTGCCTTGTCCTTAGCAAGTCCTGTCTTACTCCCTTGTGGCTTGGCGTGACAGGGAACAAGGGCATGTCAGAAAGTGGTGTGGATCTGTGCCTGTTGTTCCCTTCCTCTGTTTAAAATAGGGCTCAGGTTGCACTAGTGACGCCAGTTCTAGCACCAAAATTCGTTCTCCGTTAGGACTGTTAGGGCAAGAATAAGAGGAGTCTTCCTACATTTTTCCCCTCTTTAATTTTACCGTTTCGGATCAGCTTGGCAGCAGTGATGTTTTGTCTCCTTCTGATAGTATTTAAGCGAGTTTAAGCTGCCTTGTCAAGGAAAGTTACCTTTTCCTTTGATCAGTTTCGCTTTGGTTCAATCATGTAAGGATACTTATTTTGCAGGCAAATGGTATCAGTTAGGTTCTAGAGAAGCCAGACTGTCTTTGGATTTTCCTGTGAATTAGGTTCTAGTGAGAAGCCTAGACTGTCTTTGGCTTTCCTGTGTAATTGGATTTTTTCGGCCAGGGCATTAATGCACCTTGCAGTTTTGATGCATCAGTAGCATGTGTCTAGCGCTAATTTGCACATTTTGCCACAATGCCGCATTCTTGCGCTTTACATTAGTCGTTACATATGACTTTTACATATGAAAATCGCATGCACAATTTCATGAGCCCATCACGTGTGTGTCTATGGAAAATAACTCGTGTATGGTTGTAGCTATTTATGCACACCTGTTTTGAAATCATTTTCATATAAATCAGCTTGTACACCTATCATAAGTGCCTATGCAAAATTGCGCTCATACGCCTGTGCACCTATTGGTTGTATGCCTATCACCTGTGTGCCGAAATGGCGAAAAAACGATTGTGCTCTTATCACGTGCTAAAAATCACCTGTGCACGTCTACTAACTATTGCCAAGAGAATATCACCGCTGTCATTTCAGCTTCAATTTAAGTAGGAAGGTTGTTGCTGTTAGTAGTCTCAACGTTCTTTGTCAGGGATTTTCAACTCCTTTTCCATTAGCGGGAGTTTTATGGTGAAGCAGTTGGTTACTGTTTAGTTTTTTTTGATTCCCTGTGGTTTAGGAACGTTCTCGTTATCGCAAGATTTTCCTGATCAGGATTCAGAACATTTGGTTGAGCCAACAGGTTGCCATCCGAATCGGTTTCTTCCTTTTGAGCTGGAGCAAGTGGTTTTGTCAGCAGTGATTAAAGAGGAGTTTTTAACCCTCAGTGGAAGCGTATCAGGTGTTAGTTCAGTGCAATCAGTGAAGCAGGTGTCCTCTCATCAAGGTCATATGATTTTGGGAAAGTTTTTTGACTTGGTAGGAATCAGGCTTGGATTCTTTCCTTTTACATGAACATGGGTCTACCTGGACATGGGTCAACAGGTGGTCTCTTATCAGATTGGATATTAGTTTAAGCTTTCATGGGAAGAAGGATCCAGTACTTTAGATGCATCAGTGTAGGTCTGGGGGGCAATCATGGGAGATCTAGAATTTCGGGAGTTTAACTGGTATTGGAGGAGGTCTGTTACATCTATAATCCTGAATTTTTAGCTATCAGAGGAAATCCAAGCAGGTGTATGTAGAGTAGAGCACACGTAGCAGTGTTATTAGACAAACCATCTTCCCTTCTGTAGGTATATATTTCAACATAACAGGAATATATACATAGTGTGCATTTATACATTATATATATATATTTTTATGACAAATATTTTTATCAGACTAGATGTTGAGGTAATTATTGTTTGTTCCTTTTACTCAGAATAGGAAAGACCCTTCTTTGGACAGAAGCAGGGAAGATTGTGGCATCATCTTGGGTTCTGGGTAGGAATAGTGTGCTAAGGGACCTAATAAACGAGGAATAGTATTGTGCTTTCAGAATGGTTCTGAATTTTCAACTATTTCAGTTTCTATAAGAACTAATAAATCGGAATGTAGGCATATTCGTGACTTGGAACAGAAAGTTACCAATATTTAACTTCTACTTACAGGTCTTCTGACTGATTTGGCAGAAATTTTCAAAAATATTAGTTGGTTAAGAACCTTAAATCTCATTTTATGATTGGAAGAGAGATACTTATCAACTTTAGAGGATCCAAGGAATATACAGTAGGATGTCCCTGGTAGTATTTTGGTGGCTGTAGGTGGATTGATTTTGGGTTCTATTGCCTCTTTAGTAAATTTCCCTAGAACTCATTCCGAAGAAAGTTCTTCCAAAACCTGGTGCTAAAGTTTTCTAAACTTCCACATGATTCCAATGTTCACGTTGACACCATAACCATCTTGAGCTAGAGTGAGGTTTGTCTAGTGTGGGCTGAAGATCTGCCCTCAAGTTTGCAAGAGGTTCAACTGCATACAGTACTAATGTTTTCAGAGGCAGTGGTTAGTTTGTCTATTTTGGAGTTGGGCTGGAGGTATTTCCTGAGCATGCACTTCTATAGACAACTTTAAGTTCTTAGATTCCAAGTTACTCTAAATGTTGTCAGTTCCAGATATTAGAGGTTTTTGGTCTTTGTCTTCCTATGTTATAGGTAACATATAATAGACATTGCTAAAACCTGAACCACAGGAGGTCTTTAGTTTGAGTCTAGTTAAGGTGCCTGGTACATCATAACTCTTTTTGGGAACCTTGATGGGTTTAGTTTTTACCTCCAAAGCTGTTTGAGTCTTTAGTAAAAGCCTCTTGAAGCAATTAAACCCTTTCTTGGCAGCCCTTGCACCTGTGATATGGTAAGAGAATTACAAGTGTTGCAGAATGGCTTTTGCATTGAAGATACTAGTCCTTTGTTCCTGTCCTAGGTTGAGAGAAAAAATATCTATTTTGAGTCTTCCCTTTCTCAGGGTGGTGAAATGCAAACTGGACCTTATTTAAAGGTAATAAGTTTGACACTTTTGTGCTATGTAAGGGCAGTTAGAGTGTACTCAAATAGAGTAAGCCTGTAGAGACGGTATTAATAGTTTTATGTTCTAGGAGGAGAACACTACTGTCTAAATGTTCTGCCCCTTTTTCCATTATTTGGTCATGAAAATTTTATCAGATGTACTCATTCACTGAGATAAGTAATAGCAAAGGAAGGGGCTCAACATCTACAGGCTGGATGTAGACAGTGAGCTGTGGGCATCCCCTGTTATGGACCTGTTAGAGACTGAGGGGAGTCGTCTGTTTGCCAATTTTTTGTTCACCAGTGCAAGGTCCTCTAGCTTGGGCATGGATACTAAGCTGTTCCCTGGGTAAGTCTAGACTGTAATGCCTTTCCTACTCATGCTAGGTTTCAGGAAATCATGAGTGTATTAGGACAACTTTGTAAGTTGTCTCTTGGTTTTGATTACCCCAGGTTACAAGGGAAGGCTGGTTTCCCAGTTTCTTTCAGTTGTGAAGACAAGCAACCGAGTGATGAAAGGTTTCATCATAATCCCACAAGCTACAGATGACTGCGTGATATGGTCTATGGTTCTGGTGAGCTCAAGGCAGGATCTCGCAGTAATGCCATGATCAGTGCTGGAAGAGAATCTACTAGTCGATTCTGCCAATACCTGTGGTCAGGGTGTAAGTCATGGTCCCACATTAAGGGGTTTTTTCCAGCACTGATAGCTCTATAAACAACATGGTTAGGTTTCTGTTGTTTCTCAAGCATGAGGAAACTTCTTTGTAGTGCCTTCAAGGCTAAGGAGCCATGTTGGCTTGTCTGAGGACAAAGACATCTAGATGTTTTTCAAGGTGCTAAGGTTTAACAGGTCTCTGCTACGTACTTTACTTTCGAATCTGCAAGCGGTTTTTCAGCTTATTATTTTGTCAACCTTTGAACCGTTTAGAACCAGCTCCTTGTCAATAAGCTGCTATCGAAACTTCACAGTAGCCTTAGACACAGCTGAAGAGTGAGAGAGCCACAATCTTAGTCAGATAAGGTAGGCTTTGCTAAAGACAAGGCAATTACCTTTGTCTTATTTTGGACTAGTATACAGTTTTGGGCTAGGCCCTTACCTACAACAGTATCTTTACCTAGCCTGGAATCACTAGGGCAGGAGGAACTTGACCCCTTTGGGGTTCAGTGCTACCTGTAAGGTTTGTTGGAATTGCACTAAAAGGATTAAACCTGATGTAAAGATTGTGTGTTTAGTGATTGGAACCAGAGCTTCCGAAGAGTAGAAATGGAATGTCCTTTTCATTAGGTCTTTGGTTAAGGGGCACGCCTACCTCCGGATTTTGAGGAATTATTGGTTTTAGTTTTTTACAGTTTTGGACAGATATATGTCTAAATAAACATATCCTGAAAGATTATTGCTAAGAAAAATTTTTCAGGTGTGTTTTTCACTGCATTTACCAGCCTGTGAGCAGCATTTAATGAAAAACTTGCAAAATTTCTTTATGAGTTTTTAGGTGGAAGTGAAAAATATACTTTAGTTTACTATTAAAATACATGTTATCTACAATAAAAACTGGCTCTTTCTCTCAAGAAATATCATATCAGAGTAAATATGTATCTGTGTTTCTCGATATCGCCCTGCAATATTGCCCTGTGAGCAACATTGAGTGACAAATTGTCGTACAATGTCTGTATGGCTTCCAATTCTAGATAGGAGAAAGTGAGAAATTTACTTTAGTATCCTACTAAAACTACCCGTTTTTTACGATAAGAGCTGGTTTGTTCTCTAAAAAAAAATATTTTCTAAAAAAATTATCAAATCAGAGTAAATATATATCTATGTATATCGATATTTTGAACTCGTCATATTTGTATCACAGATGTACCATGCCAACTAGTATACATATAATATTTTATATTTCTTGATATATTTTTACTGTGTATTTTCGGAAATATAAAATTTTATGTGCAGGTAACATTTCCTAACAGAGCGTCGGGTTTTACCAGTAAAGCATTTCAATTTGAGTGTGGTTCTGGTCCAAGCAATAGCCTAGTGCTTTGTGACGCATTTCCTTTTTGGATTTTCTTACTGTGTAGTGTATTCACCCAATTCCATTGCCATAAGCAAGAGAAGTACCACCCTCACGGGGAGAAATTTCAACGATTACATGTCGTAAGTCGGTTATGAAGAGAGGGACCCAGACATGCAGGAAGCATCTTGCCTGAGATAGCAACAATGCCAGAAATCCCAGATCTAGGTAAGGGATTTGTTTTCCTTTATTAGTGATATTCAGATCAGTGAATAGTGGTATTCTAATTAGTGATTACTATTTTTCATAATAATGGTAATGATTATATAAGACCAGCAAGCTTGACTTTACTGCAGTGAGTTGTCGTCTGACTCGTGACTTGTGTAGGCGTGGTTGTTCAGCATTTGTTTACTTTATCCTCGTAGTTGTTTGTTTATTTACCTCTCCATTATCTGAATGGAAAACATGTACAATGGCAGCATATATAGGTTATGAAGAAAGCTTTATATTGATAGCATATATTTTTATAGGTTATGAAGAAAACTTTGGGGCGAGTGTAGAATGATGGGAACAGACCTTTCTTAGAATACCAGGCCCTGGCCTAACCTCATTAGGGCAGTTATTTTTATAATTTTTGAAAAAAATTTTTCATTCATAGCATACAGCTTGCTATTTTTTATAGGTAGCACATACTATTTTTTATACAAAACATTATATTGATAACATATATTAATGAATTTTTGTTATGAAAAACTTTGCACTGATAAATATAAAAAAATATATATGTACAATATAAAGGTATATTGTATATAATATATATATATATATATATTATACTATACAGGCAGTCCCCAGTTATCGGTGGTCCGGTTTTTCAGTGCTTGTCTAGCAATAAAAATGTGTGATTTTTGGCGCCGATATCCGCTGATTTTCATTTATCAGCGCCAATAAATGCATATTGGCACTGATACATACCTAACAGAGGCGCCGATAACCAAAAATCAGTGATTTTAGTGCTGAAAGTTGCCGAAAAAGCTCCGAAAATCACTGATTTCCACTTATCAGCAGTTTTCACTTATTGTCACGCCGTTGGAATGGAACCCCACTGATAACTGGGAATATATATATGTGTGTATGTATATATATATATATATATATATATATATATATATATATATATATATATATATATATATATATATATATATACACATATATATAAATGGAAATTTTAGATAATATAAATCAAGAGAGAGCACATTTCTATTCATTTGATTATATTGTAAATTTCAGGGCATATTTCTTATATGACAAAATAGTTTTAGTACAAAAATCAAACTTCTAACTGTCAGTTTCATATTTAGTACAAAATAAGTATAATTTTTTTTGTTTTTTTTTGCTGTTTTCTCGAAACTTGGTTTTTTAAAAAATAAATGCTTATATCTCAAGAAGACTGAACCAAATTTGATGAAAATTTTTCAGAGTGTGGTATAAATATATATCTTGATTTTGTACTTGGGAAATTGATTTTCGAGTGAAACCCTTTTTTTTTGCTTATTTTTTTAAAGTTTTAACATTTTTTTTCAAATGCAAAAAAAATTAACTTAGACGTCAAATTTCTAAATTTTCCTATTTGAGAATTTTCATTATTAGTTGAAGAATAAGTGGTAAAAATTTGAAGCAAATCCCTTCATTCATAAGATGGCTATAAGCACTTATTTTATAATGGGGCCTTATGGAGTCATTACTCCCCTGAATGGCTTGCATGCTAATTTCTATCCTTAGTGGAAGGTAAGCCACTGGACATGTGTGCAGTGGCCACAACTTTTAAAGTTGGAAAGAACTTATCCTTGGATAAGATATTAAAGTCACTCAGTGGCATGGTAATCTTGTATTTGCTTTGGTGTACCTTCATGGTGCGAGATTAAATTCGATTATTGCAGATCATTAACTCCTCTGGTTTATGCAGGAGATATTTTGTCTTGAATCAGTTGGTAGCCTTTTATGGTCTACTGCTCTTTAACCCTTAAGGGACAGCATAATTTATCAATGTGCAGCACCCCAGACCGGGGAAACTTTGAGGTCGGCAAAATAAAAAAAAAATCACATCAATGGAAAGAGAATGACATGTACATGCACACTGTATAAATAAAAAAATTCTAAAAAAATTTTCCCTACCTTCCACGAGAAGTGGAAAATGACTATTTACAATCCCTTGTGGGGCCTCATTTACAGACAATTGTAAATTTTACCAACTTATATATGTATTTTCTAATGAATAAATTTATTTTATTTTGTAAAATTATTATTACTGCTCACACAATATCAAAACTTAAGAAATAAAAGCAGTAACAGATTTTTTGCATATTTGTTTAAAAATATTCACGTAAGTTTACAAGAAGGAAGATTCAGTAACTTTTTTTTTATTTTTACATGCTTTTTCTAATATTTCTTTGCAACTTTCTTTGTAAAATTACATTTACAACCGACATACTATCGTAAAAGACGAAAACAAAAAACAACAG
Source organism: Macrobrachium rosenbergii (assembly GCF_040412425.1). Classification (NCBI taxonomy): domain Eukaryota; kingdom Metazoa; phylum Arthropoda; class Malacostraca; order Decapoda; family Palaemonidae; genus Macrobrachium; species Macrobrachium rosenbergii. The sequence goes on from NC_089747.1 coordinate 29,533,415, forward strand.
CAACCCCTTCGTATTTTTACAAGCAAATTTACAAAACGACTTATGTGAGAGAGAGATGCAGTACTTTTCCCCCTTCAAGTCAGAAATATTACTGACGGCTGAAAAGACGTCTGCGGCAACTGGCCCGACTCAGGTCAGTATAAAAGTTGCCATTAGTGAATTTATAGCATATAGAAGTATTGGCACCCCTCTCTCGCCTCATTCTTACCATATCAGTGGTGTGTAATATTGTTTCACACTCAGGCTCAATCCATCCACCTCCCCAATCCTGTTTTACTTCACACTGAGGCTCAATTCTTCCCTTAAGAGTTAAACTTGTTTGTGGCTTTTGGGAAGCTTGGGGCTGCCCAGTATTGAGTATAATAAGTATTCCTTTTTGTTCAGATGTACTTGTTAGTTATCCATTGTTGGCTCTGCAGGGTTTTGGCACAGTAACCCATTCTCCAAAGAGACCTCAGCTATCTTTATTATGAGGATCTCGTACCTGAGTGACAATCCCCCTAAGGCGGCAGCAATTGCTTATAGATAGAATTCACTGGTTAAAACAAACACTTGTTTTGTACAAAATATTTTGTTACTAAGTAGCCTTTAAAGGGTTGGCTTATTTCCTCTTTGCCCACCTCATTTTTCAAATGTGAGAATCAACTGTAGAATGCAGAGGTAAGGTTCATTTTAAAAAATAAATACTTGATTTAAGATTTATTTTTTAATATACTTACCTCTCCATTATATAAATTGCCCTCCTTACCTCCCCACTTTCAAAGTGTACAGAAGTAGACTGACCAGCTATGAGTGTTTGTACCTATCGGTCCCATGGTGGGGGGTGGGGTAAGTAGATGGATTGAAGACGGATATTCAAAGAAAACCATTCTTGTTTTTTTTTTTTTAATTAGTAGAACCACTGCTGGCACGGAAGTAGAAGCTATGTACAGTAGTGGAGAGGTAAGTATTTAAAAAATAAATCTTAAATTAAGTATTTATATTCTCTATACCTATATATTTACTCTGTTAGACTTGTCCTGGTGCATTTGTTCATAGTGAAGGTATGATAGTTTGATTATTCATTATTAGTGTTTTCTTTATTTTTCTTATAATTGCTTACTTGTATGTTTTTACAGGACAAAGACGAATGGATTCTGTAAATATTTTGTCAACAAATCATCTTGTGAGTTTTGTATTTATCACATCCAAAGAGAATATCAAAAGTCATCTTCGAAACGGGCAGACCTTCAGTCATCATTCAATAGGGTAGATCCAAAACGGCGGTTGCAGGAGAAGGTTCTTGGCAAAGATCAGGTTTGTTGTTCAGTCATCACTGTTAATGTCGGGGATTATGGTGCATTGCTCCTCCAGTCTTGAATATTCTTTGCTCACCCACAGTTTTTGTAGAAGAATTGTTTGACAAAGAAATTTTTAAAATACTGTGCATATTTTAAAAATTTACACAATAATTTTGTACATGAATAAATTATTTATCGTAGCAAATCTGTGCTACAGATATTTTTGTGGAGAAAAAATTATATACAGTAGTATGTTTTGCAGCTAAAATTGATAATAATCTAAACTTACAAGTCTCTAGAATATTTCCAATCTGTACAAGTCTCAAGAATATTTCCAATTTGTGCAAGTCATGTTTTTCTTCATCAGCCATATTATGAATTGATTTGTAACGATATGAATTTCATAATGTCAACAACTAGACTGTACTGGCCTAACTGGTGTATATTTCTAACTGAGTTATTCCAACCCAGTTTTCCCAACGTAAAAAGAACCCTCAAGAAAGAGAAGCGACTATTGCGCATGCGCATCCACCCTCTTGTTTACAACCAGGCCGTTAAAGACCAAGGAGTCATTACTCTTTGTTGGTCAATGGAGGATGATCCCTTGCCTTTTCATCAGGGAAGTAGGAGGGTTTTGAGGACTCAACAGCGACGACCAAAAATAGCTTTTTCCTACGTCAACACCTGTTTTTTGATAGCATAGTCACTTGTTTCGTCCTCAATGAGCTTTACAAAGAAATTGACAGGTGACGAAAAAGGCTTAAGCAACAGTTGGAAGAGTCTTGTTTAATATGTTAGCCAAAAGGTCGTTTTGGTAAATGTAAATCCTCACACCATAATTCGACTTCAATGAACATCGGCATCTAGTAATGAGGTGGTGACAGTGTTATCTATAATAATGTTTTTAGTGAGTTGTACCTATTCTAATGTAACATTAATCAATCGATTGTTAAACCAGTCTCTTCTACATATACTTCTCATTCTAAATCCTTGTCTGCTATTCCTGTTTCTCCTTGAAATGCATCTGTTCATCTTTACGTGCTATTTCTTCAGCTATCGGCAAGTCTCTTCTTTTTGCATCTATTAATGTTTCTCTTTCCAATCCTACCATGGTTACAGAATCTTCTGTTATTTCCTAGCTAGATGTTATTCGAGCTGCTTTGCTTTCTAAGGATGTGTAGCCTGGGAATGCTCTCAAGTCTGTTGAGTCTCTTTCACACGAGACAAGGGTATCGGGTGTTGCTGTAGCTCCTCTTCCCCCTTCCCCCAACCTTTCCTATTTTCTTTAGTGCCTGATGGTGCTTTGTCTTTTGCTCAGCTGACTTGTGTCAGTTTGGGTGAGGGTGAGCCACTTCACCCTGCATTTCCCCTCAGTCTCCCCTTTCATTGATTCGGAGATTTGTTGCGAGTAGTTGGCTGTCACCCCAACTCCTCTGGTGGAAGAAGAGTTTGAGTCGGAGGAATCTCGTTTGGTTTTATGGCATTTGCTGGAGCATTGTACTTTACATTATTCTCATTTAGTGGAGGAAAGAGATTCTGTAGAGAATAGGTCTATGTTATCTTTGAAATATTTCGGTGCCCAATAAGTAATTGAAGAATCCCAAGCTTTCTCCTTCAGTTAGAGTGTGTTTTGTAAATTTTCTCATACTCTGATGCACAAAGCTTCTTTTAAGTCTTACAGCTCTCGTCTTTCTGGTTTTTTTTAAGTCGCAGATAGCTGTCTCTTATGATTCAGTCACTTTACTGGTGGTTAAACTGTCTTCAATCAAAGATTCGATCTTCCTTGCCTGCTTTGTTCCTTTGAAGGGATGCTCTCTTAAGACTGACAAAGTGCTTTGGACATGCTGAGTTGGATTTTTGCCCAGGTATCTGTTTAGATTGTTGAAATTTTGTCTTTTGCTGAACTTTCACTCTCTGCACCAGATTAGAGTGTTTGTGGTGACAGCTTAGAGTTTGTGGCACTAGCTGAGAGAGTTTGTAGTGCCAGCTGAGAGAGTTTGGGGTGCCAGCATAGAGAGTTTGCAGTGCCAGCTTAAAGAGTTTGTGACACCAGCATGATTTTATTTAGAGGGTAAGAGTCGTGGAGTTTTTGACTACTGTGGTCAAGGCCATATCTGATGCTGCAGGAGACTGTTTTTATGGTTGTACTAACTTGCTTTTGAAGAAGTGAGAACAGTTATGCTCCCATCTGTCATCAAGGTTTCTGCTTCACTGGAGATGGCAGCTGTTTTGGCTTCTCCTTCGGGTCATTTTCTAAGCCCAACTTTGTTTGAGGCGATAAGGTGGATATATGGGTACAGTATAGTAGAGAATTTCTTAGTTAATCTTTCAGTTAGGAGTGAGAAGGCCTGCCTTTTCTCTTCCTTCAGGCCCTCCTTTTTTAAGTCATACCTTTTTCCCACAGGTCCCATTTGTCTTTTAGGGATCCATTAAATACTTGGGATCCTGTAGGAGGCCAATTGCAGGCCTTCTGTCATGTTTGGATTGACTTGGGAATAGAACCTTGGATGTAGGAGTTACTGAAGCAGTGTTGTGATTCCTCTCAGGTTTCCCCTCCACTGCTGTCGTCTCCTTCATATCTTCTCCAACAGAAGTATCAAGTTCTTCAGTTGGAGGTTGTAATTAGAGAAGAATGCAATGGAGCAGGTGTTGGTATGCACCAGGATTTTACTACCAACTTTTTCCTAGTGCTATATGCAACTGGAGACTGGCATCCAGTGTTGGATGTAGTGAGACTGAACAACTAATCCATCTTTCCCCACTCTTTATAGTTTTTTCAAACAGTTTTAGTGACTTCACAGAAGAACAATTGGATGATTTGGTGGACAAGCAGGATGCATTTTCCACATACCAGTAGATCCTCAGTTGCACAAGTTCCCTCGGTGGGTATTTGCAGGGAAGGATCTTCTTTGCCATAGAGCTGAGAATGATGTTAAGGCTAAGTTTTTCCAAGAATTGTAAGAATTCCAAATTTAACTAATTCGTTGGGGAAGGAAGAGGAAACTTTTCTGTGTCCTGTTAGGGTAATCAAAATTCATTTAGATAGGTAAAGTCTGGAAGAGGCAAAGTTAACCTTTTGTTGTGTGGTGTTAGAAACCTAGAAGTCTTTGTCAAAGAGCAAAACGTTCTCTGTGACTTATTTGATTAGCTTAGCACATGAGAAACTAGTTCCATATCTTTTATCGTTATTGAAGGTGAACATTCTAAATATAAGAGCAGTGTGCCTTCATTTAGTTTTATGACAAATATTTTGCTTGAGGATATGATTATTGCAGCGCAGTAAAGTACATTTGGTTTTAGTTACTCACTACCTTAAATAAGCAGAATTGCGTCCAAGAATGGTGACGCCCTTAGTCCGTTACTAGTAGCGGGGAGTCTTTTCCTGGATCGGTGAAAGAGCAGTCTTTTAGGCTTTTTGTTTTAAACCCCAGGTTTTGATATTTTGAGGAGCTTGGAGATACATATACTGTATTGTAAAGTAGTATAACTTTATATTATAAAGGTATCTAATTTTAGTTGAGTGTCATTTTTGGGGCCTGTGGACCCAGGCACAAGGGGCCCTTCATGCCATTTCTATTTCCTTCTGGGTGAATGGAAGTGGCGTCCTCCACAAGGCTGCTCTTCACTAGACACATATGAGAACCTTGTTTCCTGAATGGAATCCAACTTCAGGCAGCAGTAAGATCCAAAAAGGATTCCAGATCAGGTAAGAATGTGGGGTTTCATGCAAGAAACCTTTAGCTCAATTGGCTGAGCAAATTTTGTCTAGCTGCATTACCCACCATCCTCTTCTCAATGTGGGAACCAGCTATCTTTAACAGTAAGAGTCATCCCAAACTATAAATTTTCATAATAGAACTTATTTGGATACTTACTGTTAGTGTTATTATTATTATTATTATTATTGAATATTATTGCTGCTTCAGCTGCATTTATATTGTAGAAGACTTTTTCTGTTTTCCTTATTGCAGACTTCTCTTCTTTGGAGGTGCGTGCTAACAGCTCGCCTATATTTGTCTTTTCATGGGGGAAAAAGTAAAAAATCTGGATTCTGCTTTTTTATATATTCTATACAGGTAGAATATTATATTATAACTTATATAGTTTTTAAACACTTGTTGCCGCAACGTTTCGACAGACTCTTCTGTCATTCTCCAGTGGGAGCTAGTAGAGGACTAGTAGGTTGCATAGGTCCTTCTGAATTTATACACGGGCTTCAGTGGGGGGTCATGGACGGCGAATTTTGATTGGTTGCAGTCAGCAAACTTCAAGCCAAATTTTTGCGGCGAAGCTCGATCCTGACAGATCTTCGCGACCTGGGAATATCACTTATTCCAGCATTCCCATTGGCCTGCCGTTGCGTGATGTCATGCCGACTGACATCATCGGTAGTTTGGCTGCTATTGGGCGGAGAATGAATGATGTCATTATTTACTCTTTCTCTCGTAGTCAGGGGGTTGTCTCAAAGGGTGCCTCGCTCATCAGGGGCGTCTCCATTCTCAGGGTTGTCATTTTCAGGTATTTGTTGGATTTGGTGGGTGTTCGGCATTGCTCTTCTCGAATTCGTGGGTAGGAGCGATGCCTCCTGCGTCGTATTCATTTTGGGTTTTCTTTCGCCAATGAGGAGCACCTCCAGCAGGCGCAGACGTCGAGGGTTGGCGGCTCTCCCTATTATACTTATATTTTGTATAATACCGTCGCGGGAGATGGAAATATTGTGGGTAGCATGGGCATGGTTCATGATGGCACCCTCCTGGGCGTTGCAGGGGTCCTTTTTGACAGACGCATCCTGGTCATTCTAATATAAACGCCGGGGCATCCTCGGACAGGACATACAAATTGGTAGACCACGTTCTTCTGCTTGAGGATCTTGCTGGCGGAGAGGGGTTATTCTTCATCACGAGGTCACGGGTGCAGCGGTCTTGTAATTGATTGATTGGCCCAGTATTTTCTAGACTAAATGGTGTCTTGACATGGAAAGAATTGGCAGTCCATGGCCACAGACTAACTGCCTTCATCATTCTCATGCTTATCAAGCCATTCACTGATCCTTAGGTGTGTACTTTCTGGGGTACCCTCTCATACACCTCACCTTTATTATAGACATCATTTTTACTGTTCTTCAGGAAATGAATCCTCAAACAAGTACAACCAGTTACTGTACATTGTTAAAAAGGGATGCCCCAGCTCGGTACCTTGTCAGTTTCAAGACTCATATTATATATCTTTATCTCTAACTAGGTGGGTCATTGGTCCAGTACCCATATTATATATCTTTATCTCTAACTAGGTGGGTCATTGGTCCAGTATCCTTGCTCATAGGGATCTTTTGAACACCGAATCTATCCCATCTAAGTAGATACACAGGCAGTTGTAAAGTAATAGGCTTGTTTTGAGAAAAATATTTTTCCTAGAATAAAATAAATGTTATCACATACAAACCTATTACTGTAAGGAAAATTGCTGTCTTCCTTACTACTTGTTATTGCAGCTGGTTCAGTTATATCAGCAAGTATGGCAAGAGACCCAGATACATGCTCAGAAAGGTAGAAAATCAGACTCATTTGCTTTTTGGGCATATCTGAAGTTTGGCTACTTGCAGATTAGACTATCATAAAGTGATGTGTCTGACAAATTTAGTTTATTTTAAGAAAATTATATTTTCATATATTTTGGTCATACACTCTGTAAATGTGATAGTTATTATTGCAACACTGGATTATATGTTAGTTCAGCATGAAATACACTGTGATTGACTCAGGATAATGTTATTTATTATATGCCAAGATTTTTAGTCATGAACTTAACTCATATTCTTACAGAATTTAGGATAGTACAGTGACTCCTCAACACATAAGAATTAGGTTCAGGAATCTCTCACGCAAGTCAAAAACCCTTCAGAAACCCATAAAACACCTCCAACCCCATTCATGGTGTTGAGGAAGTATAGATGATGGATCTTTCATGATAGTTTATACAGGCATGGTATATAAATAAAAGGCAAATAATGGCCACCAATTGTCTTTTAGCTAAGTGTAGACTGTTTTGAATAGTAGGTGATAGGTAATAATTGTTTGGTCCAACAATTCTTCAATGCATCTCATACTTACAGTCTCGGCAATGTGTTTTCTGTATCTATTGGTGCCATATAACTGTGTGTTAAAAGTTTATCAAGCGTAACTGTTTAGTAAGGCAGCCATTATGATGTCAAGCAAAGTTGTTTGAAACCAACAAAAGCATGAGTTTTGTAACTAGATTCCTGTAAACTTCATTTTTTTTTTTTTATCACAAAGCCACGGTGCTTTTATAGCACAGACCAATAATGGAGCAGTGCAATATACATGAAAGTAAATAAATGCTTTCAAAGTAAATTATTACAGTTAAAATAAATATGGATAAGATTAAAAAAAGATTTATTCAGTTCATACATTGGTAATATACGTCACTGTGGAACTGCTTATCCTAATCTGTCAGCTTTTTCCTTTGAATATAATTTTTTTGTGAATGTAAAAGCTTATGTAATCAGAGGCATAAAGTTAAATGCCCACTTCATTTTGATAAATAATAGATAATCAAATACAGGTACTCACCATGTATGTACTGTAAATAGCATGCTCACACAGGTGAACAGACGTAGCTAGCATCCAAGCTTACATTGCATGATCAGCTCATAATTGAATCGATGATTTACCACATAAAACTGCACTACTACATTTTAATTTATATAGTATATAACATTTAATATTTGACCCCAAGAGTGTGTCATTTACTTCACATAATGATCGAGTTGAGATTTGTAAGCTCTTCAGAATTAGGCTAGGCTATAGTATGCACCAAGTTTTTAATATGTGTACAGTTTAAGTTTCAACATATAAAATACTGTATGAGCCCATTCCTTAAAATACATGTACTCAAATATGGTAACAAAAGAGAAATAAAAAATGGAATGTAATGAATAATAAATATGGAAATGTAATGAATAATAAATATGCATTTATTATTGATGAATGAAATTCAGAATACTGTACTGGACTATTGTACTCTTCAAAGTGAAGGCTATTATAAAAAGGTTTAGAGTAACTTAAAAGATTGTGGAAGGATATAACAGCATATATTCACTTTGAAATGATCAACGAAGGCAAAATAAAAAATATGTTTTAATGATGATCAATTAACATGCAAGAAATAGTAGTTTTATTACTAACACACAAAACATCAAAAATGTGGGACTGCAACACATGCTTAGCAAAGTGATAGTTAATATGAGTTTTTGACATATAAATGTAATGATAGAGTATTACTGTACACACTATGTAATGATAGGCTATAACATGTTATATATTCACTTTAAAATCCCTTACTAATAAATAAAGGACTAATGAAAATCAGTAAACATGCTTGAGCATCATCAATTTTTCTATGAAAACTTTGCATTAGCAGCACATGAATGTCTGCCTTCTAGTTGTTACCACCCCTAACTGAAAGAAAAGCATATAGGTTCTTCACCATGAATGCCATTGCATTGTTTTTTTAAGCCTTACATATCTCTGAAAATACATGTGTCTAGCCTTATGTATGTAGAGTAGTCCTTGTACTCTCTTTGGATTTGTCCCTGTATTATGTGTAATGTCGCCTAACAGATGTGTTTTGTTTGTTTGATGTCAAAATTATGGGTAGCAGATTGATTTAATTTTGTTCTTTGACAGGTTTTCTATGGAGGTCAGCTCTATACTGCTCCTTCCCCTGGTAATCAACAGAAGCAGGCTAAAGCCAATAAGGTTAAAGATTTGGCTACACTTAACTCTCTAAAATTGAAAATCAAGACACAAGAATTGAAAGAAGAAGACAAGAAAAATACATTTGTGTTAAAGCACATGAGTAACACTGAAATTGAAGCCATCCGAAAAGTATCTCAGAGGAATGAGAACCTGTACGTAACTATGATGTGTTTTGCTTGATTGTTTTGCATGCCTTTACAATAGCTTTTAATTGTGACACTGATCATTGTTAGAGATACTGTCCCCCTCCAAGGTGGTACTGTTGCATCGTGTCTTGTGTGGCAGACTGTTTCAGGTACTAATGGTCTCTGCAGTGATCCTTTGGACCCAACTACATTGCTTATTTCTTATCATTTATAATCAGTGCAAATTGGTCTCCTCCAACCTAACTGTCCAACTTCTTCAACTCTTTCTTGCTCTGATGCTAGTTTGATGAGTTTCAAAATGTGTTTTCATTAAATTGCTATTGATTTGGGAGAATCTTCCCTACCGGTAAAGGTAGCTTACATATTCGTGCTTTTAGGTGCATTCAGCAAGCAAAATAAACAAATGAGCAACATTTCCCATACTCAGATGGACTGTCTGTTATCACCTGTTTCCTCCTAGTTGGCATTGGAATGTTTGTGTTCCTGCCGGTTACTTACTCACACAGTGTGAATTGGCTGTGCAAATTTGGACTTTTTTGGCCAATTTTCTTCTATACAGTATTGTACTTGTTTTCTGATTTGCATTACAGTATGTCACATATGGCAAACAGAGATAGGAGTGTTAGGTTCTGTAGGAAGGAGTTCTTGTAATGCAGTATTCAATTGGGTATGGTCACTGTGTGTTTGTTACCCATAGGGGCAATGAGTGTGATTTTTCTTCTCATGAGGAATGTAAGTAGTGGTCTGATGAGAAAATGAATAATTTCGTGAGGTATTGGAAGATGTGAGGACCTGATAGATTACCTAGGCAATTACTTAGCTCTGGCAGTAAGTCCTGCACCTGCAGCTGGTCCCACACCAAAGTTTTGATCAGAATATTAATACAAACCACTCTCTAAGATTCATCTGCTTCCAGTAAGCTATATTGTAGTCATCAAGGCACACATTCTAAGGGGATTTTGAGCCCTTATGGTCCAGTAGGAAGCTGTCTACAGAATTTTTGAGTGCCTGGCAAAGCTAAGGAGCAAAACCTTGCATGGTGATGGTTCTCAGGGAGGGAAACTTCAAACCTTTTGTTACACTTCTTTTCTTGTCTGTGTCCTCAACATCCTTCCGTACCCACCAAGAAGTTCTGAGTTTCGCAGATCAGGCTGTTGTTTTACAAGGAGGCAATTGTGCAAGTTTGACATGTCACTTGAGAGTCACGGTTGCCTTTTTGCTTGTTCCCAAGGCTGGAAAATATTGTTGGGGCATTCTTAAGAATCTTGTTGGTTTGACTCCCTTTTTGACGGTGTTATCCAGTTCCTTCCTGGTAGCCATCCACAAGAGCAACTGAATAATTTCTATTAATATGCAGGGTGAATACTTCCAAGTCCTGTTCCACCCTCAGTCAAGGAAGTATCTCCGCTTTGTCTTCGAAGGGAAGGTTTTCCAATTCAGAACTCAGTGTTTTGGTCTGATCACAGTACCACAGGTATTCATCCATGTTTTGGCACCATTAGTTGGATGGAGTTGTCTGCTAGGAATCGGTCTCCTATACTTGGAAGACTGGTTAGCTCTTGCCAACATGCATCAGGCAGTCTTGAGGGCAAAGGATTTTTTTTTTTTTGTCTGGCCTCTGTGCTGGTCATTCTGATCAGTGTCAAGTTTGTGCTTCTTCTGACCCAGTTGATTGTTTACCTGGGGATGAAGATTGACTCGTTGTAGTAGTTTCCGACAGAGATGGGTAGACAATTTTCTATCACTGCTAAGAGAATTTCAACCTTTAGAAAGCCCTCCAGCCAAGAGTTATTGGCGTCGGTAAGTGGTTTATCGGTGCCGATATCCGGTTAACGGTGCTGTTAAGCAGTGTGTTCGGTGCTATTATTGCCGATTTTCAGTTAGCAGCGCTCGTCCGGGGACAGAACCCCCGCCGTTAACCGGGAACTACCTGTATGTACCATAGTGTTTTGTTTTATCAGTTTCTCGTTGTATTGAATTATCATAAGTCAGTCTGGATGAACCTCCAGAGTTAGCTGATATTGATAATTACTATATCGTATATGTACAGTATAGAGTATAGTGTATAGTGTTGGCTACCATATGTATAGATGGTATTGAATACCCTAGTGTAGGCTAAGTTAAATTTGAGATACATTTTTTCCAACAAACAGTGGGGTTTTTGGAACCTAACTCCATTGTAAGTAGGACAATCACTGTATATATATATATATAGAAAGATAATATATATCATATTTATACTGCATCACCAACTTATGGTGACAATGACTTATGGCAGTTTCGATCTTACGGTGCCTTTCACTGCTGTTAACAGTGTTTTACAGTGCCGTAACTTGATATTGCATCAAGTTACGGTGCTAATGGCAAGGATAGGCATCAGGT